>NC_056730.1:337815638-337992468 GCF_019279795.1 Protopterus annectens
AGCCTCTAATTGGAAAACGCCAGGCCCAGATGCAGTACCTAACTTCTGGCTAAAAGTATTAACATCTTTGCATGAAGATTTAGCTATGAGTAAGAACTATTTATATCCACACCCTGAACAGAAACCAGCCTGGCTAACAACAGGAAAAACAATGCTCCTATTCAAGTGTGAACCTTCACTCTACCCTAAAAACTATAGGCCAATAACTTGCCTTTAGACAACATGTAAACTATACAGTGGAATTGATGCTGACAGAGTTTATAGTCATTTAGAAGAAAACTCAATTATGGCAATAGAACAAAAGGGTAAGAAAAGAAAGCCATATGGAACAAAGGATCATTTGTTGTTAAATAAAGTCATAGGAGAGAACTGTAAAAAGGGGAAGACTCCAAGTATGGCATGGACAGACTACCAAAAAGCATTTGACAGTATCCCACATTCATGGCTAAATGAGTGCTTAAAAATGTATAAGATACACCCTACACTGATTAACTACAACACAACAACCATGAAACAGTGTCAAACCACTTGGCAGTTAAGCGATGATAAAGGACAAATTATTATTCAAGGGATAAAAATCCAAAGGGGGATATTCCAGGGTGACTATCACCGCTGCTCTTTTCTCTTGCCCTTAACCCATTAAGCTGTCTGCTTAGCAGATTCGGTCATGGCTACAATTTGGCTCCCAGAAAGCAATAAAGTCTAAAGACTTCTCATCTTCCCTTTGTCAATGATTTAAAACTGTATAGCTCATCAGATGAGGAAGTGAAAGCACAACTGCAAGTAGTCAAAACTTTTTCAGATGATATAAGAATGTCATTTGGTCTTGATAACTATGTAAAAGCAACCTTTAAAACAGGAAAGCTGCAGCACCAAGAAAACATCAGTTTGGGACAAGAATGTGATATAAAAGAACTTGAGCAAGAGGGAGTATATAAATATTTGGGAATTGATGAAGGATCATCAATAAAATATGAACAAATGCAAATAAAACTCAGTAAAGAATATTTTAGAAGATTTAAATTAATCCCCAATACAGCATTGACATCTAGGAACAAAGTTCAAGCTATAAACCGCTTTGCTCTTCCTGTCCTAACTTACAGTCTTGGAGTGTTTGACTGGCCCCTAAATGTGTTGGATAGATTATACAGGAAAACAAGAAGAATGTGTCATGCTCAACAAATGATATATAAAAGTCAGTGCATACCAAGATTATATATTCCCTTTTCCGAAGAAGGTATGGGCCTCCTTGAAATTAATTACATGCATAGATCTGCAATCGTGGGACTGCATAGATATCTGCTGACCTCACAAGATCCAAACATAGTGAAAGTTTTGAAACATAAGGAGAATAAATCTAAGATAATGGCTTCTCTTCTTAGTCTAGCAGAAGCATATCGGCATCAAGTGAGAATGGAAATCAAACCAGAAATAGATAAAAATCAGACAGCAACTGAATGTGCCAACAATCAAGAGAAATAATTAAAGGTGCAGGATCAGATAAGATGGCAAGAAATGTGGAAAATGCATAAATATAGTTGCAAGTATAGAAAACTCCTGAAACAACATCATGTCGATCAGGATCAAATGCAGGAATGGTTAAGGAGAGGCAAATTTAAACCAAAAGATGAAATGTTAATATTGGTGGCTTAAGATAATGGGCTACATACACATTGGTTTACAAAGTCCATTGAACATGTGGGAGAAACAGACAAATGTAGGTTTTGTAAAACAGAACTGGAAACAGTTGCACACTTTGTTGCTGGTTGTGACATACTAATGGCAGAAGGACTGTATACTAAAAGGCATAATAATGTGACAAGACTGCTGCACTGGGGATTGTGCAAACATTATAATATTGAAGTAGCTGAAAAACACTGGAAACATGAGTCACAAAGCATCACAGAAAATGATGGTCAACATCAAATGGGATCACCCATTACCAACAGTTCAAAAGATAAATGCAAGAAAAACAGATATAGTGGTCCAGGAAAAGGAGACAAAAGTAGCATTGATCATCGAAATAGCCACACCCAGTGATTACAGTGTCCTGCCTACAGAGTGACACAGAGTCATAAAATATCAGGATCTGCAGGCAGAAATGAGAGCAATGTGGAAGAAAGATACCCAGACAGTTCCAATAGTAGTAGGAACAACGAGTCTTATAAAAAAGAATCTGCAGTCATATTTTGATATGTTGTCTATACATATAACACCATACGAACTGCAGAAGGAGTCATTACTGGGCACATTGTGGGTGCTGTGAAGAGCATTTCTGGCTGACATCAAAGATTGAAACAATACTAATTTCATGAACATTAATCATGCATTGACTTAGGAACAAGGTCCATTCCCGTCATGATATTAGAAACCCAAATGATTTGGAGAAATTAAAAAGACCAGATATCTTGCACATCCACTTAAACATCACATTTATAAAACAACACACAAACTGTCCAAGCTGAACCCAGAAATTTTCATTACTTAGCTATCATCTGTTAACTGAAACTACCTAACCCCCCCCCCCCTTGATTATGCTGTAAATAAATTCAGTACAACCTTCCTGAATATCCTAAATAGCCTTGCACATCCTAAAAGGAAGTGACTAAAAACAAATAATGTAATTTGGCTATCCAAAAGAGAGTAGAATGCTAATGCAGGATACAGAAGAGGCATGGGAAGAATGGCAAAAATATAAAACACATCAATATCTTAAACTTCATAATGATCCGCAATTGTGCTAAAAAGCAAATCAATGAAGGCAACAAACTATACTATTAATAACTTTGAGATTAGTAGTAAACACCATCCTAAAAAATTCTGGACATCCAATAAAGACATTTTGCATCCCAGCCATAAAGTCATCCCTAACTCCTCTCCCAATAACTCGCCACTAGAAATTCAATTCTTATTGCATAGATAGCATAGCATCTCTAACGAAGGATTCCCCAACATCAAATGTTCACCCTGCTCAGCAGCCACACATCACTACATCCACTTTCCCCCTCAAACTTGTGCCCACATCCTATCAAAACTACTCTTAAATAAATTCAAACCATGCTCTACTTCAGCTAACAACCTTCCAAGTGAATATCTTAAAACAGCAGCCAATACCATTGCCTACCCTGTTTCAGTCCTTATAAATAGATCAGTCCAGGAATCCCACATTCACTCACTCTGGAAAAAGGCACACATTAGCCCACTGCACAAAGGAGGAAATTAACAGACATTGCTAATTTTAGACCTTTAGCAATTTTATCTGCCCTCCCCCAAATACTTGTAAAATATATTCAAAAACAATTGCTAAACTATTTCTTGAAGGAAGAACTCCTATCTCCCACACAACATGGCTTCATCCTTTTTATAGAACTAATGATGCACTTCTAAGCTATATAGATACTGTCTACAAAGCTAGAGATAATGGGAAACTAGTCTCCTCCTTATTTTTAGACTTGTCTAAAGCCTTTGACACAATTTGTCAAAGCCAGCTTCTACTTCAAATGTCCTCATAATATCTCTGTCAGCCCACACTTCTAGGGATTAAAAGCTACTTCTCCAATAGGTATCAGTCAGCAAAATGGCCACTCCACCCTTTCTCCACACCCTTGCAGTCATCACCTGTGTACCACAGAGCTCTGTCCTTGCCCCCTCTGTCCGCTCCTCTTTAACATTCTCAACAACACTCTCCACAGATCCACACAACAGGCCTCCCTAATTCAGTATGTAGATGACTCCACACTCATTTGCACATCTGATAATGTGGTAAACCTCTCAAAGATTACTCAGGAAGCTTTCACATCAACTCAAACATGGCTTTGTAACTCACAACACCTGCTCAACCCTTAAAAAGCTATTATGTTTTCCCCAAATCCTTCTCCCTTATAAATACAAAATTTAAAGTCCTCTCTATTGATAATGCAACCATTGAAGTTACCTCTCACAGCAAATTATTTTGGATGTTAGTGGATAATAATCTTAAATTCAACTGCATGTAGAAAGTTGCACAAAAAAATCATCAAAAACTAGGAATGCTTTATAGAGCCAAAAATGTTATCCCCAGCTCAACTAAAGCTATACTTGCCACTACTTATCTCCTCCCCACACTTCTTTATGGTGCTCCCATCCTTACTAAACTTCAGGCATCACTAAAATCAAAACTTGAACAATGCTATAAAAACTTGTTAAATTTGTAGTAAATACCCCTTTCAAAACCCTAAACTGGTTAGAACTAATCCATCTGTTTGTCCAGCACTAAATAACATTCTACACAACTATGTTCCTAGTCCGTCATTATGATCCAATGACCAAAAAGTCCTGTCTGCCCACAAACCTTAAAAAACTTGCTGAGCATTGTACTCGTGCCATGTTGCTAAGGCCTGGAATTCCTTATCTCTATCTATCAGGACAATACCCTCTCTCCGATACTTCAAAACCATTCTAAAAGACTTCCTAGCCAAAAGCTAGCTCTGTTCTTGCTCAACACCAAGATAAACTATAACTCTAAATGTGAACAAATTCCTCTTCATTCCTTACATCTCCTAACTCTCCATTTTTCACTCACTTCCTTACTTCTATCAATTTCTCTTCCCTGGCTTTCCCTCTAACCATACCATAAGCCTGCTTTTCTCTCACTTCATATTACAATTCCTATTTATATTAATACTAACTTACCTTTAATTTCTTTATAAAATGGCTAAAATTTCTCTAACTGTTAAATCATTGTCATATAACTTGTATCTATTCTTAACCAATGATTTCATTTTATGTTTAATTTGGTATAATAATTTAAACTGTATTTTTTATATTATTTTAAAGACTGTAAAATTATTGTTCTTAAAATGTTTTCTAATAATTTTAAGCTTTTCTCCCTGGGCCTCTGTTGAAAATGGGCTCCAACACAGTCAGATTTTCCCAGTAATCAAATTTCAATAAATAAATATAGCTAAGGCTACTGCAGCAGTGATCCATACGATGAGCCACAGTTCTTTGATGAGAGAAATGCTTATATGATGAGAGAATAATGGGTCGCTGCTGAGATACATTTTTCTTTGTTGACAGAGAGAGATGTGGTTCTGAGATTAGAGGAATGCTTCTGTGATGAGTGATACGTGGTTCTGGAATAATTTAAATGGATCAGATATTATAGAAATAGTTTGGTGATGAGAGAAAAGCTTCAGTGCTGACTGAAAAATAGCTCTGTGATGAAAGATATGGTTCTGTGATGAGAGGAAAACAGTTCTATAATGAGGAAGAAATCGACCTCTGATGAAAATAAATGGTTCCTTGATGAGAGAGGTCTTGTAATGATAGAGAAATAGGTGTGTGATGAAAGAAATGGGCCAGTGATGAGGCCAAAGTTGTTTTGTGTTGAGTGGGATGATTCTTTGATGAGACAAATGGTAATGTGGTGAAATAAATGGTTCTGTGATCAGAAACAAATGGCTCTTTCATGCCAAGAGAAGGTCCTGTGATGGCAGAGATGGTTCTTTTATGAGATACATTTATTTATTTAATGTTTGTTGACCAGGAAAGTTCAACTAGGACAGAGCCTATTTTCAGCAGAGGCCTGGGGAGAAACTCTCCAGACACATCTTTAGAATTTGGGAGGAAACCCACATGAACACAGGGAGAACGTGCAAACTCCACATAGAAGGCATCCCAGCCAAGAATCAAACTGGAGAACCTCTTGCTGTGAGGCAACAATGTTAACCACTGCACCACTGTGTGTTTCTGAGATGTTTCGGAAATGTTTGTGAGATGAATGAAATGGGTCTGTGATATGGAAAAAAAAGTGCTTTGATGACAGAAATGCTTCTGTGATGGCACAGAAATGTTTTTGTGATGAAACAAAGGGTTCTCCAAAGGGTATATTATTCTGTGATTAGAGAGATGGTTCTGAGATGAGAGAAATTGTAGTGGAATAAAAGAGATGGTTATGCAATGAAAGAAATGGAGCTCTGTGACAACTGAAATATTTGTGTGATGAAAGATGGTTCTGTCATAAGAGATAATTGGTTCTGTGATAACAGAAATAGTTATTAATGACAAACAATGTTTCTGTCATAAGGAAAAAAAAGTTCTATGATGAGTTCTGTCATGAGGGAGAGAAATTGATCAGTGACGATAGAAATACTTCTGTGATGAGATAAATGGTTCCATGATGAGAGAAATGGTCCAGTGACAAGAGTGAAGTGATTTTGTGATGAGAGAGACAGGGTTATGTGATGAGTGGAATAGTTCAATATGACAGAACTGGATCTGTGATGAAATAAATGATTCTGTGATGATAAACAAATAGTTCTGTATTGAGAGAAGTGGTCTTGGAATGTGAAAGAAATTGTTCTGTTATGAGACAGATGGTTCTGTGATGAGTGAAATGGTACTGTGGTGACAGAGATAATTCTGTGATAAGAAATAAATTGTTCTGTGATAATAGAAACATTTCTGTGAGAAGAGAGGTGGTTTAGTGATGAAACAGAATTCATTCTATGATGAGAAATGGTTCTTTGATGACAAGGAAATAGTTATGTAATGAGAGAAACATTTCTGCGATGAGTTAAATGGGTCTCTGATGACAGAAATGCTTCTTGGATAAGACAGATGGTTCTCTGAGAAGAAAGGTGGTTTTATGATGAGAGAGAGAACTGGTTCAGAGATAAGATAAATGGTTCAGTGAAAACATAGAAACTGTTATGTGATGAGTGAAATAGCTCTCTGATGAGAGAGAAAAATGGTTATGTGATGAAAACAATGGTTCCATATTGGGAGAAAGATGTTTCTGTTATGTGAAGAAAATTGATCTTAAATGAGAGAAATGGCTCTTTTATGAGATGGAAGTGGGTCTGTGATGAAATAAATAGTTCAGTGCTGAGAGACAAATGAGTCTGTGAAGAGAGAGAAATGGTTCTATGATGAGAGAAATCTTTCTGCAATGGGATATAAATGTTTCTCAATAGAGAGAGAGAAATGTTTCTGTGATGAGAAAGTACAGTTGTATAAGCTGAACTTATTAACAGTAGATCTTAAAATGATCACTACTGCAGTAGCCTTAGATATGTGGTTTATATCTTGCCAAGGATATAATGGCTGGCCAATTCCAAAGCTTCAGGACACCTTCCACATGCCCAAATTGTCAAGCAGCTCAAGCTGAGCTAGCTAAAAGACAAGTTTGGGTGTAAAGCCCTTTCCTGGCAGCAGAAAGGAGGCTGAGCCCTGAACGGACTATGCTACGAACAACAGAACATAAATATATATATACATATATATATATATATATATATATATATATATATATATATGTGTGTGTGTGTGTGTGTGTAAATGACCCTTTAAGGACATCAGGTGTTTCAGCTATATAGCAATTCTGAATGTCCATGAATTTTTTCATTTTAAGTCTACTTATGGACAAATTCAGGCCAATAAGGAGAAACCTCACTAGATGTGGACATGTGGAGTCTAGCCTTGCTAGATTTTCTTTTGTTTTTTACTGATTAGTGGTAAGGGTGGAAAAGCCTACAGGAACAGTCCTGTACAAAGAAAAGAAAATGCGTCTGTCTTCCAGATTTTTTTGCATAGAGTCTTGGAATAGAATCTTCCCAGGTGATTGTTCAAAGAGGAGGCAAAAGGTCTAGTTGAAGAACTCCCCACAGATGGATAAAATCTTGGAAGACTTCCAATCTAGTTCTCATTCATGAGCGTCTGCCCTGGTCCTTCTCAGCTTGTCTGACACATAGTTTTGTTTGAACAGAATGTAGGATGCCTGTAGAGTGAGATTGTGCTATGAAGCTATATCCCAAGCTAACATGGCTAGTCTGCAAAGGGGGTACGTCCTGGTTCCCAATTATGTACCACAAGACTGTGACTTTGTCTGAAACCAATTTGAAGAGTCCCCCAGGGACAAAGATGGTTCAGAGATTTGAGTGGCCTTGATCAGGGCAAGAATCTTCTTAATATTTATGTACTTGAGTCTGTCCTTGGTGTCCCACACCCCTGCACTTTTATCCCTCTTGAAACTGCTGCCAAAGAAAAGTCTGAAGCATCTGTGGTGACTGACTGCTTTGGAGCAGGAAGGAGAAGAGGAGACCTGGATTTAAGGATATCTATTGTCTCCACAAAAAGATTTCTCATCTGACAAACCCTTGCACTGGGATTTGAAAAGATCAATGCTGCTGCTGCTGGGACCAAAGAGATTTCCAATACCATTGTATCTTTCTCATCTGGAGTCTTTCCAGGGGTATCATGAGAAGCATAGATGTCATGAGACCCAATATCCTGAGGTTTTCCCTCGAAGTGCCTGGAGTCTAAAGTGAAAAACTTTAGAAACAGATCTAAATAAGGGTCTATTTTTTTGCCTGTGGAAGAAAATCTGTTAGAACTGAGGTGTCAAGATGACATCCCAGAACACAATCCTGTGAGAGGGAGTCAAGAAAGACTTTTGACTGTTCTCTTGAAATCCCAGCTTGTGTAAAAGCTCTTTCACTAAAGAGAGAGATTCCAAACACTTTGAAAAAGACTCTGTAAAGATAAGCAAGTCATCTAAATATGGAAAAATGTGGATACCCTGTAGCCTGCAATGAGATATAACTGGAGCTAGACACTTTATGAACACTCTTAGTGCAGTAGATAGTCCAAAGGATAGGGTAGAGAGCTGATAATGTGATCCATATACATACAAAACCTTAAGAAACATCCAAGTCTGGATAAATAGAGATGTGGTGATAACCATCTTATAAGTCTAGTGTTCCCAGGACACTTGAAAGAGGAAGAAGAGGTGACAGGTTGTGAAGTAACATAATTTTGAATTAGGGCACTATCATAAACACGTTTAAGAAAGAAAGATCCAGAACTGGTCTCCAAGCATTTTCTTTCTTTAGGACTAAGAATATCTTTGAATAAAACCCCTTCCCCACCTCAGAAAGAGGAACTGGTTCTGTCACTCCTTAGGACAGCATGTGAAGAAGAACAGGTGGAAACAAGACAGTCTGATCTGCAGGATTGGGAATGACCCTCCTGTAAAGGAGGAATTTCCTACCACTGCCATCTATAGCCTTGATGAATGATTTTCAGCAACCATTTGTCTGAAACAATCTGCTGCTGAAAGAAAAATGGAGATTCATACTTTCTGAAAGAGAAAGATGGCCAGGGTGAGTGGGGGTCACAAGTTCTCTTAAACAGTTATTCAGACATGGTTGAGTGTCCTTGATTTTGGTAGACATGAGACTTCTTTTTGGAACCTCCTTGCCGCACTTTCTTAAATGTCTGTTACCTGAATTCTGTTGAGACTGTTTATCTGTTTATTCTGTTTTTTTTTTGTTGTTATGAAATTGGATGTGGAGAAAGAAAATCATTTGTATAATTTGGATCAGCCCACCACTTTCATCACATTTTTATCACCTCTGCAGCAGAGGGGTCAAACAGAAAATCTCTATCCACGAGGGAATTTAAAATCTTATTTTTACATCATCTGGGAGGTTCTGAGAATGCAGCCAAGCAAACTTCCAAAAAACAGTACCAGTGGCAATAGCCCTGGAAGAAGTATCAAAAGTCATACAGATACACTCTGCAAACGATGAGTACTGTCCTATGAAATAGAAGAAATTTAAGTTATTTAAATTAGATTTTTCTTTGCAAGAAGAAACTGTAGCAATGCATTCCTCATATTTCACAATAAGTCAGAATACACTTTAACATATGAACCTGACAATTTAAAATTCTGAAATTCAAAGTTACAGATGTATACACTTTTTCTCATACCTAGCAATAATTTTACCATCCTTATTAGAAAGAGTAGGATTGGAATGGACTAAGTGCTTAGCAGCAGAGGAGTCAAAAAAGCTAGAGCTGCTGAGTAAGGTTTGGGAATAGTATATAAAAATTTAAAAGACTGAGGAACTTTATACATCCTATCTACCTTTTTAGGGTTAGCTGGCTGACTATCAGGAATATTGCAGGCAGTAAGACACAGTCTGTAAAGCAGACAAAACAGGAGGAATGGATGTAGGTTCTGGAAAATCCTTCTGTAACAACTCATAATATTTTTTGCGGGACTGAGAAACCTCAGTGTTCTCCCACTGAAAACACTGGGACATTCTCTCAGCAAAAGAGAAATCCCCAGAGTGAGAACAGAAAGTGAGCTCTCCTCTGAGTCTGAATCAGAATCTGAGGACAAAACCCTGCATCTTTCTGCTCAGATACAGAATCTTGACTCTCTTCAGGGACTCCAAAACTACACAAGGATATCAGGAACTCCCCTTTTAGACCCATTGTTGATGGTAGGGGTTCGATTACATTTGCTTGTGCTAAATTGGTAGATAGTATTCTTAAACCACTTATTAACCAGGAGTTACAAATATGTTATGATTCATGGAGTTTCCTGGATAATATTAACAACTTGGAGTATAAGGACAACAACATTTTTGTTACGATCGATGTAAAAGATCTATACACAGTCATCCCCCACCAATTGGGTATAGAATGGGTGAGAGAATTTATGTTGTCCAAGAATGTAGAGCATGATAAAATATGTCTGGTTGAAACACATTTGGATCTGATTCTTTCTAATAATTATATTATGTTTGACAAGAATATATTTTTACAAAACAAAGGGGTAGCCATGGGGTCCCCATGTGGTGCCAGTTTCGCCAACAGTGTCATGGCATATTGGGAACATAATTTTTTGTTCCCTGGTAGTGTTTTTCAGGAAAATGTACTATGGTACACCAGATACCAAGACGACATGTGTCTGGTATGGCAAGGTGACATCAAACTGATTAAAGGATTCATACAACATATTACCAACAAAACCAATTTTCTTGAATTCACTCAAGTAGGGGTAGATAGCATAACATATCTTGATGTACAACTGATTAATTACAGGTATAACAAGCAGTATAAAGCTACCATTTATAGGAAACCTACCTACTCCAATGCCTTCCTGCACTATACTAGTGAACATCCATATCACCAGAAAAAGGGCAGCTGTTAAAGGCCAGTTGGTGAGAGCTGCACGGATGGTTACTGAAGATGTTGACTTTGACTTAGAATGTAACAAGATGAAGTCCATGTTCACAAGTAGGGGGTATCCTATCAAATTATTTTTAGAAACACTTACAGAAGTTAAAGATAAGAGATCCACAGGTTGGTTTAAACCTATTTTAACTAGTAGAGCATATAAGGATGGTATTACTACCAATACTAATCTAATTACACGACAGCATGACAAAAACGATGACAGTGTCACGTTATTACATCTCAGTTTCCTATCTACTTTTTCAGCTGACACGGCAAGAGTCAAAGAGATTTTTATAAAAAATTGGGCATTAATTTTGGAAGAACCGTCCACTTGTACTAAGCTAGGTATCAGACCCCACTTCACTTTTAGAAGGGGTTTTAACATTAAAAATCTGTTGGAAAGACATAAGAATGAGCATCTAGGTACGAACAAGCGGGTACATAAAGGTATGCGTAAATGTGGGCATTGCACACAGTGTAAACACATTCAAGTGACTACTGACATCAATATTAATAACAAACACTACACAATAAATTGCTCCTTTAATTGTGAGTCCAAAGCTGTAGTATATGCAGCTTGCTGTCAGGTTTGTCCCTCATTTTATATAGGTAAGACTGAGCGGAAACTAAAACAAAGAATATACGAGCATTGTTATGCTGTTAGTAAAGGTGATGTTAACAATGCTCTTGCTCGGCATATTTTACAATTTCCAACACATGAGTTTTTATTTTTGGTTGTACACCAAACACTTTTAGACCCGAGAGGGGGGCCTTGGCAACTTTTATTCGAACAAAATGAGTTGTATTGGCAAATCAAAATGGCTGTATACATTTTCCCTGGTTTAAATGAATTTGTGTCTATTAAAAGCGTGTTAAAATTAAAAGCTTTAAATAGATAACATATTAATTTTGCATAAAAGATTTTGAATTTGATACTGTACCTTTTTGCTGATTAAGTTTGAAACATAGTAACATTTACACAGTTTTATATATATAAAAATATGGACTTTGTTTTTGGTCATATATTCAGTATTATTATGATCAGATTTTAGTCTTTAACCAGCATGCAATTAATTATTTATTTTTTACATATTACTATATATTTTTTATGTGTCTATATTTAGCTAAATATCTTAGTTCTTACAGTAAATTTATGTCATTATCACATATTATACATTTTCAGTTTTGCCCTAGTAGCTTTTTAAACTGTGATTTTTTAGTATAACATTTACACATGTTATACATATATATTTAATGTTATTTATAAATTGAGTATTATGTACTTAATATTGTAACATTTTAGAGCAAGTTTCATACTGTTTAAATATTGTACTTTTATCTGGTTTTATTTTTATTGGTTGATTGAATGACTAATTGATAATTAACTACAAGCTATATAAGCATCAGTTTTATGCTGTTCTGGGTCTGAAGAAGGTGGAATATTTTTACCACTGAAAGCGCTTACCATATTAAAGTTTTTAGTTGCTTTAGCATTATGTTATTCGTATTTGCTTATTTCAGCTTTCTCCTACCATTCAACTCATTTTTCTTTTGATTTTTAGTAGTTTTTTGGTTTTCTTGGCTTTTTGTTGAATATCATGGCGAGTGGGAGTGGAGATGGGGAAAGCGGTCCGCAACTACTGTTTCCATCAACATCTGAGGAATTTAATGCTACTATGGGTCACAGTCATAACAGCAACTCCAACAAAGCGAATGCTGTTGGGAATTTAACCATATTGGTAAGCATGCTTCTTGGAAAAGTTGAGGCACTTTCCCAGAAGTTTGAGCAAGGTACAAGAATGGTCAATACCTCCAGTATGGCAGAAACACCAAATCAAGGACTTAATTTACCCTGTTATCATAATAGAAGTGCAAGTCTGAGTACCAACGATGTGCAGCCTTGTTTACCTTCAGGAAGTATTAGGGAAGGGACACAGGAACTTATCATTGCTCCCAGACAAGAAGTGAATTTAGTAGGGGAGCATTCTGCTGGTAACAATGTTTCCAATGCTGTCAATAGCATCCCAAGCATGGCTGGTTTTCTGGATCATAATAACTTCTTTATTCACACAGTGAACGACCAAAATGGAGCCAACCAACGTCGTGATGTGAGTAATATAACTGATTTGCTTAATGCATTTGACCAAAAACTTTTTAAATGTCGCAAACTGCAGCTTGAAGTTGCCTATCTAACTGAATGTTTAGACAAGAAAATCATTCCCAAAGGGCTTAGACAGTGTCGCTTCCCTGCAGGTTTAATTGCTAAATCTGTTTTTCATAAGGAACTTTTAGCATTATTTGACAGGCAAGCAGCTGAATTCATTAAAACTTTGGTTCATTTTTATAATACTGAAATTGCTACTTTTAAAACTGAACTTGAAATAATGGAACATTCTATTTGTGGAGATCACAACTTTGAACAGTATAAATATGACTATTGCAGAATTTATTCAAGTATTGATGCTACCATTAACAAATTGTTAGCCACCAAAAAGAAAAAAATTGACAGAGATGTACAGGCTTATGTCCATAACAAGGCATACCCTGCCCCCCCCCAGTCACCCACATGAATGGTATTCAAGATTATATGGCTTCTAGACCTGATTTTGTACCTAACAACAATGGTCCCAATAACTCCTTTCACCATAATGCTCATCTGGAAGAACCTTTACGTAGAAGTGAAAGAATAAGAAATAACCAAACACAACTTAACCAGCAGCAGTTGAATGATGTTAATGGCTCTAGTTCAACTGCTAACAACCAGGTTTTTCAAGTGGACAGGGATTCAAACCACAACAACCTGAACAATCAATCAAACCTGAGACGGCAAGGGAATTGGAAGAACAATCGGAGGAACAAGAGGAGGAGATAACACCAATTGCACCTAATGAACCAGAAATTTTATTGAGCACACACAGTGACTTTAAAATTTTCAACTATACTGCTTTAACTGTAGATCAAAATATGGTTGATTTCTTTGCTAAAGGTCTTTCCTTTGTCCCCCATCAGAAAACTAATTTTGTAAAAATGATAGTTGATCTTAAAATGTATGTGCACAAATTGAATTTAGCAGTTCTGACGGGGACCAATTCTACACTTGTGAACTCTCTACGAGTTTCTAGTTTGTTTAACCCCCCCACTTGTACCCACATTAATGTCCTTTGAAAAAATGTGTGAGATAGATTTAAGGAGACTATCAGATAATGATATGCATGTTAGATTAACGCACACTAACATTATTTCTGAGGACAAACAATACATCGACTTGATACACAATTGTGGTATTAGAGTTATGAAGCTGGACAAGGGATGGGGCATGGTGTTTATGAATCAGTCTAACTACATTAGTAAGATGCGTGAACACATGGATTCTGAGGTATATACCCCTGCTAGTTTACATCAGGTTAATACTGCATACAGGTACATTAGAACTGCTCTTGACGATTTATTTCTGGAAGGGTCTATTCATATAGACACCTTTCAATATCTTTCTATGGCAGCACCTAGAATTCCTAGTATTTTTGGGACTCCAAAACTACACAAGGATATCAGGAACTCCCCTTTTAGACCCATTGTTGATGGTAGGGGTTCGATTACTTTTGCTTGTGCTAAATTGGTAGATAGTATTCTTAAACCACTTATTAACCAGGAGTTACAAATATGTCATGATTCATGGAGTTTCCTGGATAATATTAACAACTTGGAGTATAAGGGCAACAACATTTTTGTTACGATCGATGTAAAAGATCTATACACAGTCATCCCCCACCAATTGGGTATAGAATGGGTGAGAGAATTTATGTTGTCCAAGAATGTAGAGCATGATAAAATATGTCTGGTTGAAACACTTTTGGATCTGATTCTTTCTAATAATTATATTATGTTTGACAAGAATATATTTTTACAAAACAAAGGGGTAGCCATGGGGTCCCCATGTGGTGCCAGTTTTGCCAACAGTGTCATGCCATAATGGGAACATAATTTTTTGTTCCCTGATAGTGTTTTTCAGGAAAATGTACTATGGTACACCAGATACCAAGACGACATGTGTCTGGTATGGCAAGGTGACATCAAACTGATTGAAGGATTCATACAACATATTACCAACAAAACCAATTTTCTTGAATTCACTTATCAAGTAGGGGTAGATAGCATAACATATCTTGATGTACAACTGATTAATGACAGGTATAACAAGCAGTATAAAGCTACCATTTATAGGAAACCTACCTACTCCAATGCCTTCCTGCACTATACTAGTGAACATTCATATCACCAGAAAAGGGCAGTTGTTAAAGGCCAGTTGGTGAGAGCTGCACAGATGGTTACTGAAGATGTTGACTTTGACTTAGAATGTAACAAGATGAAGTCCATGTTCACAAGTAGGGGGTATCCTATCAAATTATTTTTAGAAACACTTACAGAAGTTAAAGATAAGAGATCCACAGCTTGGTTTAAACCTATTTTAACTAGTAGAGCATATAAGGATGGTATTACTACCAATACTAATCTAATTACACGACAGCATGACAAAAACGATGACAGTGCCACGTTATTACATCTCAGTTTCCTATCTACTTTTTCAGCTGACACGGCAAGAGTCAAAGAGATTTTTATAAAAAATTGGGCATTAATTTTGGAAGAACCGTCCACTTGTACTAAGCTAGGTATCAGACCCCGCTTCACTTTTAGAAGGGGTTTTAACCTTAAAAATCTGTTGGAAAAGCACAAGAATGAGCATCTAGGTGCGAACAAGCGGGTACATAAAAGTATGCGTAAATGTGGGCATTGCACACAGTGTAAACACATTCAAGTGACTACTGACATCAATATTAATAACAAACACTACACAATAAATGGCTCCTTTAATTGTGAGTCCAAAGCTGTAGTATATGCAGCTTGCTGTCAGGTTTGTCCCTCATTTTATATAGGTAAGACCGAGCGGAAACTAAAACAAAGAATATATGAGCATTGTTATGCTGTTAGTAAAGGTGATGTTAACAATGCTCTTGCTCGGCATATTTTACAATTTCCAACACATGAGTTTTTATTTTTGGTTGTACACCAAACACTTTTAGGCCTGAGACGGGGGCCTTGGCAACTTTTATTAGAACAAAATGAGTTGTATTGGCAAATCAAAACGGCTGCATACATTTTCCCTGGTTTAAATGAATTTGTGTCTATTAAAAGCGTGTTAAAATTAAAAGCTTTAAATAGATAACATATTAATTTTGCATAAAAGATTTTGAATTTGATACTGTACCTTTGTGTTGATTAAGTCTGAAACATAGTAACATTTATACAGTTTTATATATATAAAAATATGGACTTCATTTTTGGTCATATATTCAGTATTATTATGATCATATTTTAGTCTTTAACCAGCATGCAATTAATTATTTATTTTTTACATATTACTATATATTTTTTATGTGTCTATATTTAGCTAAATATCTTAGTTCTTACAGTAAATTTATGTCATTATCACATATTATACTTTTTCAGTTTTGCCCTAGTAGCTTTTTAAAATGTGATTTTTAGTATAACATTTACACATAATACATATATATTTAATGTTATTTATAAATTGAGTATTATGTACTTAACATTGTAACATTTTAGAGCAGGTTTCATACTGTTTAAATATTGTACTTTTATCTGGTTTTATTTTTATTGGTTGATTGAATGACTAATTGATAATTAACTACAAGCTATATAAGCATCAGTTTTATGCTGTTCTGGGTCTGAAGTAGGTGGGATATTTTTACCACTGAAAGCGCTTACCATATTAAAGTTTTTAGTTGCTTTAGCATTACGTTATTCGTATTTGCTTATTTCAGCTTTCTCCTACCATTCAACTCATTTTTCTTTTCATTTTGACACAAAAGCAAAACCTTCCCTGTTCCCTCTTCAGGATCAACAAGAGTGTCTATACCCACTGAGGGGACCCCAACAGATGCAGAGGACATGACTAATCCCCGGTGGATGTGGATGCTGCACCAGTTGGATTCAGGATAAAAGATGAGTAGACTGAGGTCAGCAGATGACCACAGCAGAGCCACCCTCATGGTTGAGGCAAATTGCTAGTGTGCATTGGTGCAAAGTATAAAAGGAAAAACTTCAAAGATCAATGCACGTTAGGTTCAAGCAAGGCACCCTTTATTACTTGCAGCAAGGAGACAAAGCATGTAGGTACAAGGTTTGTCTAACTTTCTGGTGATCAGTATGTTATTCTTATACAGTTCTCTTCATGTCACACAGAAAATGTTACTAATCTACTGCTGACATAGTTGGACACAGCTTTCTGTATGTTACACAGAAAATGTTACCAGACTTATTGCTGACATGGTCAGATTATTGCTGTCTTGCAAAAACATTTGAGAAAAACAACCTGGCCTTGGGCTTATTTTAGCCCACCTTGACTCTTCAATTCTTCAATTGTACAGTTCTAATACATGCGTTACATTGTGTCTAGATTCAAGGTACATTTCTAGCTTTGGTACAAGTAGTGCTGACTATGGTTTAAGCTTCCAAACATCTATTGTTTTCTTTATCAAAGCTACTAGCAGCTGCACATTTTCTCATGGCATAAGCAGAATAAAATGTCTCTTATTAAGTTTCTAGTAGCTGCACATATTTTCATTGCATAAGCAGAATAAAGTGTCTTTTATTAAGTTTCTAGTAGCTCTGCAGATTCATGCAGCATGAACAGAATAAATGTATTAACCCTTTTAAGCCTTTATTGCACTAAGCATGCATATTTCTATTATGCATTTTTCTAACATTTCTCCCCTTTTAATACTTTATTCTACTTTCAAAACAAGCATAAACAGTTTTTTTTCTTCCATTAACCTCTTCCTACTCAGGATTTGCAGTTAAGAGAGTCATTTAGGTTTAAGCCCATGAAAGCATTTTCAGTTTTTTAGTAATTCTTCGAGTTCAGCATCCTGGTACAAAGTTTCTAAAACTGAAATGTCTACAACATTTTTCATTAGTCCTTTTATGCAGGGGATGCAGCAGCACACACACACCATCAGTAGGGCTATCACTACACAGATGGCAATCAGAATGTTCATCAGGATGCTGCCCCAACCCCCAAACAATTTCTGAAAAAAGTCCGTCAGTGGATTTGGTCCCGGTTTGGTCATGGCTAACACCTGCTGAATTACCTCAAGATGGTTGTCTATCTCGTGTTTGTGGTCAGGAATGTATGAACAGCACTCCTCCTGGATTAAAGCGCATGTACCTCTGCTCGCCACTAGGGTGAAGTCAAGAGACATGCGATTTTGACGTACCACTGTTTTCATGGCGGTCAGTTCATCGGTTACCAATTCTAGGGCAGAAAACATTGCATTACTCATTATTTTGAGAAGCTTAGACAATTTTCTCAGTTCCCAGATTGATTTTGTTGCTCCATATGCTGGTAGTACACCTGCCCATGATATAACAGTATCACTCAGATTCATGTGTGACAGTCCATTGTTATTCCCTGGACCTAAATCATGATGGCATTTCCAGGGTGCATTGATTTGTCCCACTGGATTGACAGGCTTCTTGATTTCTCGGACATTCCGAATTTTCCCTTGAGGTAAAACTGCCATGTGTCGTATGGCCAGAACCAGGTACCCCAAAAAACAACTGCCGGACCAATTTTCAGGTAGCCATTTATATGCTTTTCTTCCGCATATAAAGTAACAATCTTCCACTTTAGTAGTAACTGTACTATACCCTTGCTCTGTGTGAAACATTTTCTGTCAATTATGGACAGTTGTTTGTAGAGGACAGCATCATGTTTTGCTTTTTCAACTGTCCTATGCATCAGTTCAACAAATGAATCATAGCTCGTGTTGCAATAGGATCTGATGTTGTCAGATTTAGTGTAGCATCTATAGGGAACAGTTACATTGCAATAGCTCCATCCCACCTTGACTGTATCATTCTTATAAAAACACTCAGTTTCCTCTCATGTCGAATAGACAAGTTTAATGCTACTTTATCTTTTGATGTGACATTTGATGTATCATGAATTAAGTTTTCCCGAGTCTTATTAGCCCCTAGGGGAACTGAAGTTAACAGTAACCCCCCCATATGCTGTTGGTAGAGCTGTGGAAATAAAGCAATTCGAAACATTAAAGGTTTCAGCATACACATATTTGATTGCCTGGTAAGTATTGAAGTTCGGGTTCCACTCTGCATGCTTATTTAGTTCTACTTGCTTGGCTGAGAAAAGAAATGGCCACAATAAAAAGATTATTGTTACCAGTACAGTCAACAGGATGGTCATGTAATACTTATGTGGAAACAGTTGTTCTGCATTTCTGTTTTCTCCGGTTCTTCCAAGTAGGTGTATTTGGATCTTTCTGGATTTCATCATCTCACTTTGGACACATGATCTTACTCTCTGCCCTAATAGGACCTTCAGCACTGATGGTTTCTTCACTGGGTTTGAGACGGATTAGTTCCTATTGATCTGACCCCCCCCCCTTTGTAGCCAGACTTTGTGCTTAGGGTCCCGATTGAGAGGTAAGATCTTTGTCCCATTCAAAGTTTTTTACCAGCTTGCAGTGCGTCAGGTGTATCCACGAAGCTCGTTCTGCTATCTTGACTGCAGTACCTGTCGAAAGAAGCACCTGGTAGGGAATTTTCCACCTTGGCGATGCCCAGTTCTTTCGCTTCACAATTTTAATCCATACCCAGTCTCCTGGCGTCACTGCCACTTCCGATGTTTTGGTTTGTTTTTTATCTGAAACAGAATTTGACTGCAACAGATGTTTAGAACTCAACAACTTTTTCATATATTCAGCTAGTGTGAAATCAGCTTCCTGGTCTGATGACATGAGAAGTTTCCACTGGGGTGTATAATAAGCTCTTCCAAACAGTTTTTCAAAAGGAGTCAATCTTTTAGCTGTAGGGACAGTTCTCATTTTCAACAGTGCCAGGGGTAAACAGTACAACCAAGTTTTTCCTGTCTCAGCTATTAATTTTCTCAATTTGCTTTTTAGTATACCATTATAACCAAGCCCAAAAGGTCACACACGTAGGATCTGCTGCACGGTCCAAAATCGCAAACAACCAAAAACACCAAAACGGACCAGCTGTGAGGATGTATATAGTTTTATTGCTTCAAATCATAATGTCAGCAATGGTCAAAACCATGCTGAATAAGCAAACCAGTTTCGGCTAATGTAAGCCTTTTTCAATGCCAAATAATCAAAAAAGTAAAACATCACCATTGTGAGCCCTACTTATAGTCCCTCTCTTAAAGAGGTATTTCCCAAATTAGATTCAATATAGTAACTAGATGAGAGATTCAAATAATTTAAACATCATATACCCATGATTCAGCCCATATATTAGAAATTCTGTTTGGTGTTTGGACAAAAAGTAATAAATGGATTACACTGTAAATATACATATGTATATTCCAACAATGTTTAGCATACATAAAGCTATATACAGACTGCTAATTTGTATATTAAATGGAACAATTCTGGCAGATATGCCCCAAATAAATAACCTACCATTATGAATGTATATCACAATATATATATATAAGGCTGAGATGTATAATTTATATAAACCTATAAGACCCACCCATAGTGGGTATAAAAAATTACAACATGAAAATGGAATACATGAAAATCTAAATATACTTGTATTTGCAACCTACTGAATTGGTTCTAATGTGTTCAAACCTGGTCTAAAAGACCACCTAACCTTATGATCCATTTATACTCCATTTCATTGAGTTTCTTATGCCATCCTGCTTTCATTTGTCGATGTAGAGTGATTCTATCTATAATGATGAATGTAAAATGGGCAGAAGGGTGTTCAAGGGTATGTTTATACAAAGCATTAGTCATGCGTTTGTGTTTGATTGCACTAATATGTTCACAAACCCTCAGTTTAATGGGCCTGGAGGTCTGTCCCACATAAAATGCAGAGCAATTACATGTGGCCAAATATACTGCCCAATCCGAACTACAATTAGAAAACATCCTAATCCCAAAAACCTGGGATGTATTTCTACTAGAGAACTCACTAGTTTTGGGCATGTGTTTACAAAATGAGCAATGACCACATGGAAAACTTCCCTTCAATGTGTTCCCCTCCAGAGTAGTCTGTAATGGATACTGTGAACTATATCTCTTGTAATGGGTTAGAAAGGAATTTAAATTTCTACCCCTTCTATAAGAAAAAGAACACTGTTGGGGTAATATATCATTCAAAATTTCATGAGAACGTAAAATGTCCCAATGTTGATTGATAATCTCAACAAATCGATTTGTATTAGCCCCATAAGTGGTAACTAACCTTAAAGTGCAATTCTTCCCTGATCTATGATTGAACTGTTGTTTAGATTTATATTGTAATAAATCTAAACGTGATGAATGGTTAACTGTTTTCAAAGATTTGATAATGATGTGTTTTTGATATCCACGATCAACAAATCTATTAACAAGATCATCACAAGCCTTGGAACCTTCCTCCGAAGAGGAACATATTCTTTTCATCCTCATAAATTGTGATTTGGGGATGTTGTGGATGATGTGGCGTGGATGACAACTGTTCGCATGTAGCAGAGTGTTGTACTGAGGAAATTTTCTATAGACAGATGTAGCTAGAGTTTGATCCTGAAGTCTATTAATCATGACATCCAAAAACACAATGCTATCATATTCTATGTTGACCGAAAAACGAATTCCGAAACTGTTGTCATTTAAATAAGCAACAAATTTGGAAAGTTGTTCCTTAGTTCCACGCCACACCATCCAACAATCATCAAGATATCTTCTCCAAATATCAAGATCTACCAAAAAAGAATTGTGATGCGTATCATATATATAAGTGGCCTCAAAATAACCCATGAACAGGTCCGCATATATGGGGGCAAATTGCTGTTCCATTGACTTGCCAATCAGCTTGGCCATTGTAATAAAAGATGTTCTTACATAACACAAATTCGGTTAATTTGGTCAAAAAATTATTGAATTCCGTAGAATACAATTTTGATTTATAAAGCCAATATGAAACAGCTAGAATGCCTAGTTCATGTGGTATGCTGGTATATAGTGAGGCCACATCAAGTGTACACAACCACCAAGAGGATTCCAATTGTGAATCTTGAACTATATTGAGAAACTCCGTTGTGTCCTGTATGCGTGATCGAATATGTTTCAATAAAGGTTTTAAATATACAGTAAGAAAACAAGATAAAGGTTCAGTTAAAGAACCACGCCCAGAAACAATGGGTCTGCCTGGGGGGTTTTTTGCATCCTTATGGATTTTAGGTAACAAATACAGATACTGGTGTATAGGTTCCTCCACCTGTAATTCCTTAGCTACCTTCTCCGTAATTACCCCCTGAGTAACTGACACCTCCAAAATCCTGTCTATTTCAGCCTTGAAACGTAAAGTAGGATCCAACTTAAGCTGTTTGTAATAGCTAGTATCCGACAACTGTCGAAGAGCTTCATTATGATATGCTAAATAGTCCATGACCACTATGGCACCTCCTTTGTCTGCCATTGTAATGACTAGCTGTTGATTATTCTTAAGCTCTAATAAAGCCTGTCTTTCACTATGGCTTAAATTATTAAATTGTGGTTGATATACATTAGCATAGTGTAGCTCTTTCATGATACAGTCCCTGAAAATAGAAACATGTTTATTCGTTGGAGCAACAAAGGTAGATTTTCTGAATCTAAATTCAGTAGATCTTTGAGAATCATTCTTATCTGAAAAAAATATTTTCAGATTAAGTAATCTACAAAAATTGTTAACATCATTTAATAAATCATGTTCTGGAACCACAGAACTTGGAACAAAGTTCAATCCTTTATTCAAAAGTGTGATTTGACCAGGGGAGAGAACAATAGAAGAGATATTATGAACATTATTAGTTACTGTATCATCTGTTGCAACAGATTCTGTAAAGTCGGAGTATTGGAACCTAGATCTATGTTTTCTGCCCCCCCTCCTCCTGCCCTTTGGTCTAAAGGGGGCATCTGTCTTCTTTTGGCCACTGGGGACGCCTGACGTGAGGATACTTCTCCATCCGACGTAGAGTAGGTTTCTTCCTCAGAACTAAAATCTGAGGAGGTGTGTGCATGTCTGAGAATTGACCTGGGTCTTTTCTTGTTATTATTATTAACCCTTTGATTCATCTTAGGTTCACTGAATCTAACTGTTTTTTGATTAATAAAGGGCTTCCCCTTTTCATAATCCATGAGATCATGCTGAAATTTGTTAATCTTTCTCTTCATCAATTGCTTTTCTAAAATGGACAATTCTTTGGCTAAATTGGAAATGTGCTGAGAGTAAAACTGATGCTTGTTAAATTGTTCAGCCTCCAAGCATAAACCTTGAATATCTGACAAATTGTTAGTAATAGTTATGTCATAATATTTCAACAAACAACTGACAAAAAGCATGGATGCTGAATGTTGTGCCTCTACCCAATCCTTAGATAACTCCTCATCAACATGTGCCACCAAAGGTTGTAGTCGTACCCTCAACCCCCTTGGTGTTATATTCTTGGCTTGATAAGCTTTAAACAGCTTCATATGCCACACATTCGTACGTAGAGTTTTCATATGTCTCCCCAATTTAGTAAAAGTATAACTACATTTTTGTTCATCATTAGCTATAAATTCACTACTCCCAGAACTGGCATTATTGGTCAAACCAAACACCTCCAAATTATCCTTGTCAGCTGACAATCCATGTAGAATGTCATTTAAATCCATAATGGAATAGTTCAAAAAAGTACTGTGATGAGAAAAAATATATTCTTTGAAATTTCTGAAACACTTCCAGACTAAACAACCAGTGTATAACAGTCACCAATAGAAGGGGGTACAAAGTCTGTCTATAAATAGAAGAGAAAATTGTATAGACTTGTCTAAATTGTGATATCTAGACCAAAACCAAAAATTCCGCTATACAATATTGTCAGATATAACAAAAGATCTATATATATCCCTAGCATTGAACAGAACCCCCAACAATCTGTGGATATTATTGAGTAGGACAAAACATGAAAATATACCAATTTCCTATTGGGAAAAACAAGTGGTTTAACATATTCAAAGAATTAAATATCCAAAAAACTTCAAAATCGACCAGAATGACATTCGTCTCATCTGGTACTCATGTGGCCCGTACTAGATCAAGTTAAAATAGACCAGAGTAATCATAATATTCATCTCCTCTGGTAAAAAATATCTGCCAACTTTCTAGAGGTGAAAATTGTTGATAGTTATTATGAACCAGAATGACCTTCGTCTCATCTGGTACAGATGTACTCCATTTTGAGCAAAATTGAGCAGCCTTAAAGAATATTAGACCAGAACGACCTTCATCTCATCTGGTATTATGTTGGACAATGTTGCCCCTAAATAAAGTTATTAGAATCTCTCTACCTTAATATAAAAATGTAATATCACAATATTGGACATAATTTACATCTTAAATAAATGTATAACTGAATGTTGCTGAAAATGTTCCAGAAAATTGAATCCGATTGAAATAATAATCAGTGTGTCTCAACCAATAATGCCAAACTACATCCAAAAGATCAGTTAGGGACAATACACATGCTACCCCTTATATCAAATGGAACCCAAAAGAGCCTAAATATTTCCAATTTAAAAGTAATGGCCCTATATGATGGATAGTTAGTGTCCAAAAATATAATGTCTTAATATCAATGGTCTGTGTTCCTGAAAGTTGCAAAAACAATCCCCACTATACACATTAGTAAACTAATCCTATTAGTTTCTCACCATAATTGTTCAGATATCTTAACAAACACAACCCGCTATTGCAAAAACCATGGGTCGTTCATAATACACTGACCCTACAACGCAGACAAAAATCATAAAACTCTGTTGAACAATATGACATGAACCAACCTGATTGCATGAGTATAGCTCTCTTCTGTGTCATATCAGAATGCAAATAGCCTATATAGAATATGCCAAAAATGTGAAAACACATGTTATAATAACATACATTCACAATATTCATATAATACTTGTATGACTTTGTCTATAAAAGAACGGCCAAGAAAATGAAAATGGCTCCCGTTCCGTGATATATAAAGAAGACTGTTGTTACACAAGTATCTGCATTTTGAATACAAAATTTGAGTAATTCGATCTGAGCTAATGGCTCTCTCCTATATCCTAGTCAAAGTAGCCTATAGACTACCTACAAAAAATATGAAAAAAACATGTTGTAATATAACATACATATGTACACAGCAATCCCATAATATTTGTATAATTGTGTCCATAAAGAAAATGCCAGGAGAGTCAAAATGGCCCCCGTTCCGTGGATTGTAAACAGGAACAACTGTTGAACAATTATCTCTCGTCGGAAACAAGCTTTCGATAGTCCAGCCCGAGCTGAATGCTCGAAAAAAGTGTATACTTGAGAAAAATATAGTCCCAATGTCAATAATAACCTGCAACTAAAATATATGTAATTGTCTTATCAAAAACTGAGCTGTAAAAAACCAAAAACGCTCTTCAAAAATCCAGATGCAAATAGTTCCCAACAATACCTTGTAGAAAAGGACATATATTGACACAAGTTGTTACATGCAAGCTGGAAGACGAAAATGAATGTTAAACAGTATTTCCCGAAGCTGCCGATCGTAGAATCAGGCCACAAACCAAACCCACATCCGCAATTCACTGTCCTGACCTCGCAAAAATCTTACAAAATAAATTTAGTCCAAGCCCATCAACGACCAAACACCAAAACTATTGGTAGAATTCAGGGAACCAATCTTACATTTATAAACGAAAAAAGAGAAATCCAAACAACCAAAAACACCAAAATGAGAGAGGGACTATAAGTAGGGCTCACAATGGTGATGTTTTACTTTTTTGATTATTTGGCATTGAAAAAGGCTTACATTAGCCGAAACCGGTTTGCTTATTCAGCATGGTTTTGACCATTGCTGACATTATGATTTGAAGCAATAAAACTATATACATCCTCACAGCTGGTCCGTTTTGGTGTTTTTGGTTGTTTGCGATTTTGGACCGTGCAGCAGATCCTACGTGCGTGACCTTTTGGGCTTGGTTGCAGTCGCAATTCTCTCCTTCACGCTGGGGACGCCTGGATGTATATGCTTCTCTATCTAGTTACATATTGCCCTTGGATTTCTCTTTTTTCGTTTATAAATGTAAGATTGGTTCCCTGAATTCTACCAATAGTTTTGGTGTTTGGTCGTTGATGGGCTTGGACTAAATTTATTTTGTAAGATTTTTGCGAGGTCAGGACAGTGAATTGCGGATGTGGGTTTGGTTTGTGGCCTGATTCTACGATCGGCAGCTTCGGGAAATACTGTTTAACATTCATTTTCGTCTTCCAGCTTGGATGTAACAACTTGTGTCAATATATGTCCTTTTCTACAAGGTATTGTTGGGAACTATTTGCATCTGGATTTTTGAAGAGCGTTTTTGGTTTTTTACAGCTCAGTTTTTGATAAGACAATTACATATATTTTAGTTGCAGGTTATTATTGACATTGGGACTATATTTTTCTCAAGTATACACTTTTTTCGAGCATTCAGCTTGGGCTGGACTATCGAAAGCTTGTTTCCGACGAGAGATAATTGTTCAACAGTTGTTCCTGTTTACAATCCACGGAACGGGGGCCATTTTGACTCTCCTGGCATTTTCTTTATGGACACAATTATACAAATATTATGGGATTGCTGTGTACATATGTATGTTATATTACAACATGTTTTTTTCATATTTTTTGTAGGTGGTCTATAGGCTACTTTGACTAGGATATAGGAGAGAGCCATTAGCTCAGATCGAATTACTCAAATTTTGTATTCAAAATGCAGATATTTGTGTAACAACAGTCTTCTTTATATATCACGGAACGGGAGCCATTTTCATTTTCTTGGCCGTTCTTTTATAGACAAAGTCATACAAGTATTATATGAATATTGTGAATGTATGTTATTATAACATGTGTTTTCACATTTTTGGCATATTCTATATAGGCTATTTGCATTCTGATATGACACAGAAGAGAGCTATACTCATGCAATCAGGTTGGTTCATGTCATATTGTTCAACAGAGTTTTATGATTTTTGTCTGCGTTGTAGGGTCAGTGTATTATGAACGACCCATGGTTTTTGCAATAGCGGGTTGTGTTTGTTAAGATATCTGAACAATTATGGTGAGAAACTAATAGGATTAGTTTACTAATGTGTATAGTGGGGATTGTTTTTGCAACTTTCAGGAACACAGACCATTGATATTAAGACATTATATTTTTGGACACTAACTATCCATCATATAGGGCCATTACTTTTAAATTGGAAATATTTAGGCTCTTTTGGGTTCCATTTGATATAAGGGGTAGCATGTGTATTGTCCCTAACTGATCCTTTGGATGTAGTTTGGCATTATTGGTTGAGACACACTGATTATTATTTCAATTGGATTCAATTTTCTGGAACATTTTCAGCAACATTCAGTTATACATTTATTTAAGATGTAAATTATGTCCAATATTGTGATATTACATTTTTATATTAAGGTAGAGAGATTCTAATAACTTTATTTAGGGGCAACATTGTCCAACATAATACCAGATGAGATGAAGGTCGTTCTGGTCTAATATTCTTTAAGGCTGCTCAATTTTGCTCAAAATGGAGTACATCTGTACCAGATGAGACGAAGGTCATTCTGGTTCATAATAACTATCAACAATTTTCACCTCTAGAAAGTTGGCAGATATTTTTTACCAGAGGAGATGAATATTATGATTACTCTGGTCTATTTTAACTTGATCTAGTACGGGCCACATGAGTACCAGATGAGACGAATGTCATTCTGGTCGATTTTGAAGTTTTTTGGATATTTAATTCTTTGAATATGTTAAACCACTTGTTTTTCCCAATAGGAAATTGGTATATTTTCATGGTTTGTCCTACTCAATAATATCCACAGATTGTTGGGGGTTCTGTTCAATGCTAGGGATATATATAGATCTTTTGTTATATCTGACAATATTGTATAGCGGAATTTTTGGTTTTGGTCTAGATATTACAATTTAGACAAGTCTATACAATTTTCTCTTCTATTTATAGACAGACTTTGTACCCCCTTCTATTGGTGACTGTTATACACTGGTTGTTTAGTCTGGAAGTGTTTCAGAAATTTCAAAGAATATATTTTTTCTCATCACAGTACTTTTTTGAACTATTCCATTATGGATTTAAATGACATTCTACATGGATTGTCAGCTGACAAGGATAATTTGGAGGTGTTTGGTTTGACCAATAATGCCAGTTCTGAGAGTAGTGAATTTATAGCTAATGATGAACAAAAATGTAGTTATACTTTTACTAAATTGGGGAGACATATGAAAACTCTACGTACGAATGTGTGGCATATGAAGCTGTTTAAAGCTTATCAAGCCAAGAATATAACACCAAGGGGGTTGAGGGTACAACTACAACCTTTGGTGGCACATGTTGATGAGGAGTTATCTAAGGATTGGGTAGAGGCACAACATTCAGCATCCATGCTTTTTGTCAGTTGTTTGTTGAAATATTATGACAGAACTATTACTAACAATTTGTCAGATATTCAAGGTTTATGCTTGGAGGCTGAACAATTTAACAAGCATCAGTTTTATTCTCAACACATTTCCAATTTAGCCAAAGAATTGTCCATTTTAGAAAAGCAATTGATGAAGAGAAAGATTAACAAATTTCAGCGTGATCTCATGGATTATGAAAAGGGGAAGCCCTTTATTAATCAAAAAACAGTTAGATTCAGTGAACCTAAGATGAATCAAAGGGTTAATAATAATAACAAGAAAAGACCCAGGTCAATTCTCAGACATGCACACACCTCCTCAGATTTTACTTCTGAGGAAGAAACCTACTCTACGTCGGATGGAGAAGTATCCTCACGTCAGGCGTCCCCAGTGGCCAAAAGAAGACAGATGCCCCCTTTAGACCAAAGGGCAGGAGGAGGGGGGGCAGAAAACATAGATCTAGGTTCCAATACTCCGACTTTACAGAATCTGTTGCAACAGATGATACAGTAACTAATAATGTTCATAATATCTCTTCTATTGTTCTCTCCCCTGGTCAAATCACACTTTTGAATAAAGGATTGAACTTTGTTCCAAGTTCTGTGGTTCCGGAACATGATTTATTAAATGATGTTAACAATTTTTGTAGATTACTTAATCTGAAAATATTTTTTTCAGATAAGAATGATTCTCAAAGATCTACTGAATTTAGATTCAGAAAATCTACCTTTGTTGCTCCAATGAATAAACATGTTTCTATTTTCAGGGAATGTATCATGAAAGAGCTACACTATGCTAATGTATATCAACCACAATTTAATAATTTAAGCCATAGTGAAAGACAGGCTTTATTAGAGCTTAAGAATAATCAACAGCTAGTCATTACAATGGCAGACAAAGGAGGTGCCATAGTGGTCATGGACTATTTAGCATATCATAATGAAGCTCTTCGACAGTTGTCGGATACTAGCTATTACAAACAGCTTAAGTTGGATCCTACTTTACGTTTCAAGGCTGAAATAGACAGGTTTTTGGAGGTGTCAGTTACTCAGGGGGTAATTACGGAGAAGGTAGCTAAGGAATTACAGGTGGAGGAACCTATACACCAGTATCTGTATTTGTTACCTAAAATCCATAAGGATGCAAAAAACCCCCCAGGCAGACCCATTGTTTCTGGGCGTGGTTCTTTAACTGAACCTTTATCCTGTTTTCTTACTGTATATTTAAAACCTTTATTGAAACATATTCGATCACGCATACAGGACACAACGGAGTTTCTCAATATAGTTCAAGATTCACAATTGGAATCCTCTTGGTGGTTGTGTACACTTGATGTGGCCTCACTATATACCAGCATACCACATGAACTAGGCATTCTAGCTGTTTCATATTGGCTTTATAAATCAAAATTGTATTCTACGGAATTCAATAATTTTTTGACCAAATTAACCGAATTTGTGTTATGTAAGAACATCTTTTATTACAATGGCCAAGCTTATTGGCAAGTCAATGGAACAGCAATGGGGGCGTCTTTTGCCCCCATATATGCGGACCTGTTCATGGGTTATTTTGAGGCCACTTATATATATGATACGCATCACAATTCTTTTTTGGTAGATCTTGATATTTGGAGAAGATATCTTGATGATTGTTGGATGGTGTGGCGTGGAACTAAGGAACAACCTTCCAAATTTGTTGATTATTTAAATGACAACAGTTTCGGAATTCATTTTTCGGTCAACATAGAATATGATAGCATTGTGTTTTTGGATGTCATGATTAATAGACTTCAGGATCAAACTCTAGCTACATCTGTCTATAGAAAATTTCCTCAGTACAACACTCTGCTACATGCGAACAGTTGTCATCCATGCCACATCATCCACAACATCCCCAAATCACAATTTATGAGGATGAAAAGAATATGTTCCTCTTCGGAGGAAGGTTCCAAGGCTTGTGATGATCTTGTTAATAGATTTGTTGATCGTGGATATCAAAAACGCATCATTATCAAATCTTTGAAAACAGTTAACCATTCATCACGTTTAGATTTATTACAATATAAATCTAAACAACAGTTCAATCATAGATCAGGGAAGAATTGCACTTTAAGGTTAGTTACCACTTATGGGGCTAATACAAATCGATTTGTTGAGATTATCAATCAACATTGGGACATTTTACGTTCTCATGAAATTTTGAATGATATATTACCCCAACAGTGTTCTTTTTCTTATAGAAGGGGTAGAAATTTAAATTCCTTTCTAACCCATTACAAGAGATATAGTTCACAGTATCCATTACAGACTACTCTGGAGGGGAACACATTGAAGGGAAGTTTTCCATGTGGTCATTGCTCATTTTGTAAACACATGCCCAAAACTAGTGAGTTCTCTAGTAGAAATACATCCCAGGTTTTTGGGATTAGGATGTTTTCTAATTGTAGTTCGGATTGGGCAATATATTTGACCACTTGTAATTGCTCTGCATTTTATGTGGGACAGACCTCCAGGCCCGTTAAACTGAGGGTTTGTGAACATATTAGTGCAATCAAACACAAACGCATGACTAATGCTTTGTATAAACATACCCTTGAACACCCTTCTGCCCATTTTACATTCATCATTATAGATAGAATCACTCTACATCGACAAATGAAAGCAGGATGGCATAAGAAACTCAATGAAATGGAGTATAAATGGATCATAAGGTTAGGTGGTCTTTTTAGACCAGGTTTGAACACATTAGAACCAATTCAGTAGGTTGCAAATACAAGTATATTTAGATTTTCATGTATTCCATTTTCATGTTGTAATTTTTTATACCCACTATGGGTGGGTCTTATAGGTTTATATAAATTATACATCTCAGCCTTATATATATATATTGTGATATACATTCATAATGGTAGGTTATTTATTTGGGGCATATCTGCCAGAATTGTTCCATTTAATATACAAATTAGCAGTCTGTATATAGCTTTATGTATGCTAAACATTGTTGGAATATACATATGTATATTTACAGTGTAATCCATTTATTACTTTTTGTCCAAACACCAAACAGAATTTCTAATATATGGGCTGAATCATGGGTATATGATGTTTAAATTATTTGAATCTCTCATCTAGTTACTATATTGAATCTAATTTGGGCAATACCTCTTTAAGAGAGGGACTATAAGTAGGGCTCACAATGGTGATGTTTTACTTTTTTGATTATTTGGCATTGAAAAAGGCTTACATTAGCCGAAACCGGTTTGCTTATTCAGCATGGTTTTGACCATTGCTGACATTATGATTTGAAGCAATAAAACTATATACATCCTCACAGCTGGTCCGTTTTGGTGTTTTTAGTATACCATTATGCCTTTCAACTAGCTCTGCAGTCTGCGGATGGTATGCACAATGATTTTTTAAAGAAATACCAAAATGCTTACTCAACTGCTGTATGGTTTCATTCACAAAGTGTGTACCATTGTCACTGTAGATTCTTTCCGGAATGCCAAACCTAGGAATAATTTCCTTGACAAGTACTTTTGCCACTGTAGCTGCATCTGGATTTTTAGTTGGAAAGGCTTCCACCCACCTGGAAAACATATCTATAATGACAAGACAATACTTCTTATTTTCACATTTGTTTAATTCTATAAAAGCCATACAGATAGTGTGAAATGGATATGGTGGTGTGGGGAAACTCCCTTGGTTGGGCTTTATCGCCCCCTGTGCATGATGTTTGTTACAAATCTGACACATTAAACAAATTTTTTTAGAGTAGTTTGTAAATCCGTACGTTGTGAACAGCTGGTTCACCAGTTGTATCATCCCCCCTGTCAAGACATGGCACTGCCCATGGCTCTACAATGCTGCATAGCGAAACAAATTAAAGGGTAGTATTGGTTTTCCTTCTTTAGAGATGTACAGCCCCTTTTTGAGGATTGCTCCTCGTTTTATCCATCGCTGTTTTTCAGCTTGCATAGTGAGTGTCTGCATTGTTTTTAACATATCTAGATCTAAAGTTTCAGAGGGTTGTAATTCCTCATTTAAAAGAAATACTTCTGTGGCTGCTTGTTTTGCAGCTGTATCAGCTCTTGCATTACCTTTTGAAATCCTATCTTGTTGCTTGGTGTGAGCTGTACATTTGCAAATGGCCACTTTCTGAGGTAACTGAATAGATTCTGAAAGATCTAAAATAAACTGTGCATGATTTATAGGTTTGCCAGTAGATGTTATCATTCCCCAGTTTTTCCACTGTTGTGCAAACACATGTACAGTGGAGAAAACGTACTGGCTATCAGTAAAAATGTTTACACATTTACCCTTTGCTAAGGTACATGCCCGTGTCAGGGCAATCAATTTTGCTGCCTGTGCAGATAAATTGTGTGGTAAAGATTTTGCTTCTACAATCTCAGTATCAGAGATTACTGCATATCCTGTTTTTTTCCTGCAGGACCCCTTTTGCACGAGCCATCCACGTAATATGTCCCCTCGGCATTATCCAAGCGGACGTCCATGAGATCTTTTCTAGGTAGTGTCTTTTGCTCAATTACCTGCAGGCAGCGGTGCAGTTTGCCGTCTGCAGGGGTTGGGAGTAGAGTAGAAGGGTTCAAAGTCGTACATCATTCAATTGTCACATGAGGTTGGCTCAACAATATAGTCATGCAGGAAAGATGCCTAGCAGGGGAGAGATATGCCACCTTTTCTTGCAGTAAAATGATCGCAACTGCATGGGGTACTCTCAAAGTGAGAGGGTGGAACAAGACTACTGAGGCTGAAGCCTGTACTGCCATTGCAGCTGCAACTACTGCTTGTACACAGTGGGGTAAGGACCGTGCCACTGGGTCCAGTTGTGATGAATAGTAAGCAATGGGGCATTGCTTATCCCCATGCTGTTGTATTAATACATATAACCCTGCTTGCAATCTACAGTCTGGAAAAAACGTTTATGATAATTTGGCAATCCCAGAACTAGTGAGGATGCTATTAACTGCTTTAGTTTACAAAAGGCAGATTCTGCCTCTGGTGTCCATTGTAACAAATCCTGCGCTGCCATAGGCGTCTTATATATAAGGTCAGTTAAAGGTGCAGATTCCAAGGCATAGTTTGGAATCCAGCTTCGGCAAAAATTAGTTGTACCCAGGAAGGATATCATTTCCTTCTTGGTAGTGGGTTTTGGTGCTTGCAAAATTGCTACTTTTCTGTCCTCATCTAACGTTCTACATTCCTTGGATATTACATATCCTAGGTATTTGACCAGTTTTTTTCCAGAGCTGCAATTTGTCTTTGTTTACCTTATGTCCCTCAGTGGCTAAAAATCATAGAAGTGCTATGGTATCTTCCCTACAATCCTGCTGAGTGGGGGCCGCCAACAAAATGTCATCAACATAAAGTAAAACCTGACTACCTTTTGGTGGGTTGAACCCCACCAAGTTGCTTGCCATTTCTTGTGAGAATATCGTTGGACTTTCACAATATCCCTGTGGTAGGCGTGTATATGTATATCTTTTTCCCTGAAATGTAAATGCAAACCAATACTGGCTATCAGGGTGTATCGGTATCATAAAGAATGCGTTGCTAATGTCTACCACAGAAAAATACTTTTGTTGGGGTTTTAAGTCATTTAACAGGGTGTATGGATCTGGCACTGTGGGTGCTCTTGGTATTACCGCATCATTTACTGCTTGTAAATCTTGGACCATATGCCATTCTCCATTGACCTTTTTAACTGGAAATAAGGGTGTGTTACATGGTGAATCGGGAGATTCTACTAGTATCCCTCCTTTAAGTAATGCTGCTATAATAGGCTTTATCCCTGCCTCTGCATCCTTTTTTAAGGGATACTGTCTTTTTTGTGGTCTAAATGCTGACTTCAGTGTGATAGTAACTGGCCCTGCTGTACGAATGAGTCCTACATCTGATTTTCCTGTTGACCAGAGAGTCTCTGGTATATCTCGCAAGGCGTTTTCTTCCTCCTTTAATAGGAGTGTCCATCAGCTGTCTTCACAAGATTGCAAGTGCACAGCTGGGTTGGTCTGAGTTACCCAGTTCAATTTTTGTACTTGTATTCCCTGTCCTGACAGTCCCAGTTCTGTTTGTTTCTCCCATCTCGTGGCTTTCTCTCCTAGGTCTGCCCATTTTATATTTTTGTTTTTGGTTAAGCTAACATGTGGTAATCGATTAGATTTATAAAGTGCAAAAAACTCCTGGGGCAGTGAACAGCTGGCTACACTGTTCCCTTCTGTGTCCCAGTACAGGTTACACAGTATCAATCTATTTGTATGATTCTTAAATAATTCTTTCTCATATTCCTCATCAGGTCCTGGTGTGTTACAAAAATACAGGGTACAGTGCAAAAGATGTTGCTTATCAATGTCAAAGGAGGGAAACTTGCTGATGGCTACATTCATTAGTTCCTTGGTCACAGTCCCTGGACCAGTCATAACCAAGTCCTGGCTGTACCAGTAAAACATTTCACCCCCCGATTGCATCACAAAGGCGTTAGTTTGTTGCTGTGCTTCCATACCCTGCATGGTTAGGACTACTGCTATACCAAATATCTGCATGAGATCTCTGCCCAAGAGATTTACTGGACATTTTGCAGGAACTACAATTTTGTTTCTCTAAGTTAATCCTGAAACTGGATCAGTTATTTCAATGTTACAGGAGAGGGGCTCCCGATACAGCTGTCCATTAGCTGCTTTGACTAGTATGTAATCAGGAGACTCTGTGTTTTCTGGTAATTTGGAGGGGTATATCAGGGTCCATGATGCCCCTGAATCACACAAAAATTTGACCTCCCTCCCTTCTACCAAGAGTGTAACTTCTGGTTTCGTGTCTGCTAAATAGAGCTCCAAGCTCAATAAAGCTAGGTCTAATATTTTGTTTTCTTCATTGTCGCTAACTTCCTGCACTTCCTCTATTCCCTCCTTCACATTTTCATTTGTCCTTTCTTTACTGGCCCCTTCTAGTGATTCTTGACTATCATATATTCAGTCCTCACCCTCCTTGTCTTCCGTTGTTGCCTTCTTATTTTTCCTGCAATCCCTTGCCAAATGTCCCTTTTTACCACATTTAAAACATTCTCCCCTTTTCTTATGCCCTTCAAAGTCCTCTGATCACTGATCAGACTGCTTGTTTCCCTGTGAGTTTTTCTTGCCCTTTTTCCCAGACTGCACTACATAAACTTCTGCTCCATCTTCTACAGATAATACTTGAGCCTTCTTTTTCTTTTTGCTATTAAAATGCCTTTCGGCATGCCTAGCATATTCAAGTAATGATTGTAACCTACTTGAACGACGGTCTACCATGTGTTTCATAATAAAACTGCTTATAGGCATGCTACTGCCTTTTAAAAATGCATTCTTTAACTGCTGTTCATATGGGGAATCTTGCGTTTGATCTTCGGGAACCTGCATTCCACAGTGGTTATTAAAACATTCTAACAATCTGGCATAGTACCGGTCAATTGTTTCACCTTCTTGTTGGATGCATTGATTAATGCACATCCAGTCTGCCCTATGTTTCCATTTTTTAGAGATGCGGTCTGTAGGACCTTTTACTCTAGTGTCTAACTCTGCACTGCTATGTGGGAGGGGTCTTTGTGCAGCATCACGAGGATTCCAGTTGCCACAAATCATGTACCAATCTGGCCCTACAATTTGTCTAACTACCTTTTCTATTTCTTCTCCGTTTAAGTTATAACTTAACTTCATTCCTTGTAAGTCTTCTGAGAATTTTCTAAAATTAATCTTCGGATGGGGAATTCCCTCAGTGGCTTTCCGGATATCTTCTGGAATCCAAGGTCTATATACTAAGATAGTTGGGTCCTGATTGTCTTGACCTGCCTGAGGATTAGGTACTTCTAGAAGTGGGCATATTTCTTCTTCTTCTCCTATAGATCATGAATTCTTAACTATTTGTCATAACTCGATACCTTCTTCTGAATTATTTGCCTTTGTTCGGGACCTGGTCCCAATGGGATATCTGATTTTAGTTAGTTTTTGTTTTATAGCATCTCTGTCTTCAGTGACCACAGGATATAGTGGGGGTGGACTAACCTGTTCACTCGCTTCATATTCTGGTAAGGCAGGTAGAAGTGCTGATGCTATTACTAAGTTATTATCCTTATCTAAAAACATTTCTTTTGAATCTTTGTTCTTCTGGTCCCTACAGTTTACTTCCTCCAGCCACCTGTGTGCTTGAGGAAATCCCAACCACAGTTGCTTTTTTACCTGACCCTTGGAATCAATTTTGAGTTGTTTGATAAGTTTGATAAGCTAGTATTTTTCTAATTTTCCATCGAATTCATACTTATTAACCCATTTTGAAAAATATCTAATATTATCGGCACGCTGCGACTGCATATATTTTGCGTCTTCCATTAACGGCGTGTTCTGGGGTGTTTTTGTGCAATTATTACCCATTTTATTTTACCTTTGATCATTACGTAACTTCTCTAATTTTAACGTGTACCACGGATTTTGTTATAGTCTCTTCAGCATGACTGCCTACTTATTCTGTTTCTCCTGATCTATGACAAGACACTACTTTTTTTTATCCCTGACTGTAATAAAAATACAATCTGACAAAAAAGAACCATCTAGTCCCTGATCTAAAACAGAAAACAGAAAAAAATAGATTCACCTTACCTGAGCCCACGTGATTGATCACCGATTCATGGAGACCCGTCCTTCAGTCACAGATCAGAAAGTGGCTGGCCTCTTTTGACGACAATTCAGTCGGAGGACTTTCCATATAAGAAGAACCGATTTGGTTTCTTCCCCGTACGGTTTCAACCACCTGGCCGTCTGATCCGAGGCGAAGAGAGGGTTCTGGTCTGAAGGACCAATCTGTAAAAGGAAAAACTTCAAAGATCAATGCACGTTAGGTTCAAGCAAGATAACCTTTATTACTTGCAGCAAGGAGACAAAGCATGTAGGTACAAGGTTTGTCTAACTTTCTGGTGATCAGTATGTTATTCTTATACAGTTCTCTTCATGTCACACAGAAAATGTTACTAATCTACTGCTGACATAGTTGGACACAGCTTTCTGTATGCTACACAGAAAATGTTACCAGACTTATTGCTGACATAGTCAGATTATTGCTGTCTTGCAAAAACATTTGAGAAAAACAACCTGGCCTTGGGCTTATTTTAGCCCACCTTGACTCTTCAATTCTTCAATTGTACAGTTCTAATACATGCGTTACATTTTGTCTAGATTCAAGGTACATTTCTAGCTTTGGTACAAGTAGTGCTGACTATGGTTTAAGCTTTCAAACATCTATTATTTTCTTTATCAAGGCTTCTAGCAGCTGCACATTTTCTCATGGCATAAGCAGAATAAAATGTCTCTTATTAAGTTTCTAGTAGCTGCACATATTTTCATTGCATAAGCAGAATAAAGTGTCTTTTATTAAGTTTCTAGTAGCTGTGCAGATTCATGCAGCATGAACAGAATAAATCATACCTCTCAACCTGGAAACATCAAAAATCTGGACAAGGGTCATGAAAAATAGGTACAAATCTGTACGCTGATTAACATCGAATTTGCATACATAATTACGTAACCCCACCCACTCCAATGGAATTGTGGGATACCAACTTTTGAACACAAACTGAAGAACAGACAACCAAAATATGGTGCCAGAGTCCCCCTGCAGCCATTCTAATGTCCAATTACCTGGCAATTTCGTCCCATTTACCATAAACACTAATATGTCCATACTGCTTTACTTCTACAATGATTATTTGGATTTTATTTTTACATTTTGCAGCACATCAATGCACAAACACTAACAGACATCTGATAAACAAAGCAATACTGTCTCACAATGAAAATAGACTTGGCATTAAAACTTCTCTGACCTCGAAACTCACATTCATTGAAAATGCATTGAAACCTGCACCGCATCCAAAGAAAATGCATCTGGCCGGTGGTGGATAAAGATTACCTTTACTTCTGAACTTGCAGTTTTAAAAACACTTTTTGTTTACTTTGAAGTGCTGATCTTGGCTATTATTTTATTTTTTCTACAAGCTTGGGAGTGTGGAAGAAAAAATGTTGCTATATTTTACAAAACAGAAGTAGCTCCTTTAATTACTCCGTGGAGGATTCCAACCTGACTGCACTAACTATGGTTACAATACAAGTGTCCCAGAAAGCAACATAGCTTTCAACCACTTTGCTGAAGAATGAGGGACAAGCTCAAAAAATAATGAAGGCAAATGCTTAAATTGGGACAAATTCTAAATGTTATATATATTAATAAAGTTACTAGAATTACAAGTTTCACATTTGCAATATCATAGGCAAAACCAAAGAATAATAAAGGACAAAGGTTGTGGGGGCACCAAATGAGGACCTCTAAACTGGGTCCCAAATGTCAAAGTTACACCGAGGACCTCTAAACTGGGTCCCAAATGTCAAGTTACACCTCTAATATACACACAACTCTGTTTTATACACACACACACACACACACACACACACACACACACACACACACACACACACACACACACACACACACACACAGTTACCTGAAACTTTCCCCCACTTCGGTGCTTATACTCAATTAAATTTACCTTCTCACTACTCATGATTCTTCTGTTCTACTTTTGTCCCCATGTTTTCGATTTTTTAAAATCGAATATTCTCTAAGATCTTTGCATTTAACTTTCTGCTTGCTGTACTATGTTACTATCCTCATACTTTTCTCCTATCAAGCAAACTTCTTTTAATTCTGTGTAATAAAGTATAGTTTGCTCTTGTGCAAGTTTAATCAGGAGAAACCACAGTTACTGAACACAAAACTACAAATCCAAACATTCTCTGCCTTGTTTTCCTTGCCTGTCTGTCTCCTCCCATTTCCATATTACTCAGCAGAAGAAAAAATGTTATGTGAAAACCTACTACTTTCCCCTCATTTCATATTCCTGTTAGCCTTTCACTGCTCCAATCACTGCTCATTGTGTTAATATTCAGGTACCTACACTTATTTCTTGCCCAGATTAGTCTAACTAAGTACAAGTTCAGATGGTCGAACCCTGTAACATACTGACTCAGTTGTTTTCCTTACTAACACAATACTCTACATGATTGTTCCTTACCTAATTCCCAGCAAAGTCCCAAGCCAGCAGCAAAAACGGCAGCAGATTTAAAGCAAAGTCCCAAGCCAGGCGCCAGCACGGCAGCAGATTTAAAGCAAAGTCCCAAGCCAACAACGAAAACAGCAGCAGATTTAACCTCAAAGCCAGCATAAGCAAAGCCACATTTTTCTCTCGGCAGCACCAAAATCAGCAGTTTCTGTCCAAAACAGCATTCTCTCGGCAGCAGCAGCAGTAACTTCAGTTATTTTCAAATCCCCCACAAGGCACGTCCCACCTGCTCGCAGCCAGATGGAAATGATGATGTGAGCTCCTTGAGCTCAATTCCGACTGGCTGGCAGTGCTGACGGAGCTGACGTCATTGCGCACGTGATGACATCAGCTCAGACTGTGCGAAAATTAAAAAAATAAAAAAAGAAAAGCAAAGAAATCAGAAATGAAGGGGTGCCACTTGGGAATCGTAAAAACCGAGTAATTCGGGATGATTGAGAGGTCTGGAATAACTGTATTAACCCTTTTAAGCCTTTATTGCACTAAGCATGCATATTGCTATTATGCATTTTTCTAACACAAAGGCTGTTTGATTAACTTTTTCTTTTTGTGGCTGAAACAAGTAGCAAACATGGGAATGACAATCTTTTCCATGGTCGAGCAGAAAATGATGCCTCTATCCTGAGGAAAACAAGCAACAAATGCCAGTAAAACTACCAGTCCACAAAAGTATTTTTTTTTACAGAAAAGACACAGTAAAAAGCACTTTCAAACACTATGGCATCCCCACAATCAAAAAATAAACATAATTTTCCCCACAGAAAATATATTTTCAGTTAGTTAACACTACTTTTAAACTGACAGGAGTGCTCCATATAAAAGTATATTACAGTCTCAAGACAATCCATTAAAACACAACACTCCTAGCTTTAAAGTAGCTTTCCTGAAGATGAAAGTAATAAAACATCAGTAAAAAATAAGAAAATGGAAGGTTTCCCCCAAAGGGAACTTATCTGTCCAGCAAAGAAAAGCACAAGCCGAGTCTTGATCCTAGCCAGAATCAGAGAAGCATATTCTTCTGTGGCAGGAAAGCACTAAAGGGCTTCTTGCCCAAACTTGTCTTTTAGTCAGTTCAGTTCAAACTGCTTTACAGTTTGGCTGCATGGGAAGTGCTCTGAAGCTTTGGAAGCTGACCAGCTGTTATATCCTTGACAGGATCCATATTGCTGAGACTACTGCAGCAGTGATCAACTTGAAGAACCTATAAATGGTTCTCTGGTGATAGAGATGGTTCTCTAATGCGATAACTGATTCTGTAATGAAGAAGAAATGGTTCTTTGCTGAGGGAAATGCTTTAGTGTTCAGAGAGATTGTATTGTGATTATAGGGAAATGGTTCTATGATTATAAAAATGGTTCTAAGGTGAGAGAGAAAAATGATTCTGTGTTGAAATAAGATTTTCTGTGAACAGAGAGAAATGGATGTTGATCATTTTGATCACTGCTGAAGCAACGTTTGCTATATTCGTTATATTCTCTTTAAAATGTGTTAAGGACTAAACTACAAACAAATGAAACTTCAGTGCTTGGCAGGTTTAAAATAATGTATTAAATAAAATAGGCACACGTAGGAGAGGATAAAATAATCCATAATATTTTATAGGAAAGCTTCAAAAAAGTTATAAACTTTATCAATCATACCATTGCTAATCATCCAATAGAAAAAGGCTAGCTAATGCAGTCATAACACAGTTCATTATTCAAGTATTTTACTAAATATCTAATGAAAAATACATCTCAGTTTAACTATAGATTCATTATTATCTTTTTCTTATTTATAACAGTTTGCTGAGTATGAGAATATTTTCTACTACTATGTGATAATGTAATTTAGAAAGAATGCTGCCTCAGTCACAGAAAATAAAATATAACAATGTATGAAATATGTTCTTCTAACATATGGTATAATAGAAAGAATGCTGCCTCAGGAACAAGAAGTAAAATATAACATTGTATGAAATATTTTCTTCTGTCATGTTGTGTAGTAGAAAGAATGCTGCCTGAGGAACAAGAAGTGGTAACACAACAATCTGCATTCTTCCATGTTTCTACTCATGGTACTGTGGCACATATGTTGTTGTTGTCTTTCGGCTTTTCCCTGTTAGGGGTTGCCACAGCAGAACTCCGGTCCACTAATGACTGGCAGTAGATTTTCACGAATGCCGAGGTGCCAGCTCGACATTCAACCTTCAGCGAAGGCACACTCATTTAAGCATGTCTTTCGAACGCCCATCCAACTGCGGGGAGGACATGCAGACTCCACAGAGAAGGCACTCCCTGCACTCCAGCCAAGAACTGAATGGGAGAACCTCTTGCTGTGAGGCAACAACACTACCGCTGCACCACCGTGGCTGTCTCATATACTTACCTGAATTCACACGCAATTTCATTTTAACCCTTTACAACTGACAATAAAAAAAGAGCGCTCTCATTTACAATACAGTTTCATGACAGTCCTTTAAAATACAAAGCTAGCTTTAAAATAACTTTCTTGAACATAAAGGTGTAATTAAATAAACTTTTTTTAAATGGAAGGTTTTTCCCCAAAGCGAACTTATCTGCCCAGCAAAGGAAGAGCACAAGCCAACTGTTGATCCTCAAAAGCCTCAGAGGCGGGTATTGTTCGGCTGCAGGAAAGCTCTGAAGGTGTGGCACCCAAACCTGTCTTTTTCATCAGCTAAGTTTAAGTTGAATGAAGGTTTGGGTACATGGAAGGTGTCCTGAAGCTTTGGAAGTTGGTTGGCTGTTATATCCTATACAGGATATAACGCATACAGCTAAGACTACTGCAGCAGTGGTCACAAGAATATCTACCGTTAAGGTAAGTTTATATGCATAACTTTATTTTCCCTGATGACAGAAACGTATCCCAGATGAAAGGGAAGTGGTTCTAGGATAAGAAAATTGCTACTTTTATGTGAAAGAAATGGTTCTGTGATGAGAGGAAATGGTTTTGAGATAACAGAAATGGTTCTACGATTAGGGAAATTGTTGAGAATGATTCTTTGATGAGAGTTAAATATTTCACAGTGACAGAAATGATACTGTCATGATAAAGATGGTTCTGTGATGAGAAAAAATGGTTTTGTGATTAATGAAATGGTTCTGAGATTAGAAAAATGGTTCGGGGATGAGAGAAATGGTTCTATGATGTCAGAAATGGTCCTGTGATGGGTTGCTAGTTGTTGCTGAAGCACCTACTAAGGGGAGAAAACGCTGAGAGAAGAAAAGGAGCCACTTTTGTGATTTTAAGTATTTTCTTCTGATTTTTTGTTAAGTTTTACTGCTTTGCCGCCTACTTTTTGGCATTTTCCGGCTTGCTAAAGTTTATATCTGTAACAGTAACAGTACTTGGAACACATCTAGAGCCTGTTTACTGCATTTCCTGTGTTGCACTTATTTAAAATTGTTTTTTTTTCTCTAAAAACTGCATTTTACCTGATTTTGGCCTAGCACTCAAGTGTGGGGTCATTTATTGCACTGTTGTGATTATTTTGCTGCTTGTGTATCTCTGCTACCTTTAAACTACAACAAAAAGGGGAAAAAAACAAAAAACTTGCTTTTTTCCCACTTTCTGAAAGTTAAGAAAGTTCAGTTACAGATTTGCTGTTCTGAACTGTTTGGAAGTTTCTAGAAGGCCAGTGCTTGCTTGGGCTAAAGGGAAGTCTCTGTGTTCATCAGTGGGAGTGGTTAATACTGAACAGCCTGCCTGTCCCTGGAGGAGTGGTTACTACCTAGAAGCTGTGGTTTGATTGGCCATTTTGGGTCAATTCTAAACTCCTTGATCTCTCTTTCTTAAAACCCTACAACTCTCTTTTTGCGCAGTTTTGTGCACTGAGCAGTGTCGGGCAGCGCCGCCTAAACAGGTTTAAACTATTCCAGGCTCCACAAAGTCTGCTCTTCACTTTTTCCCTTAGAACTGTTCAAACTCTCAAAGTAATTACTCTATTCTCTTTCTAAAGCCCTGCACTTGCTCAGCTCTTATAAGGAAACACTAACTAACTAAAGCACTACACCCTCAACTTCTCATAAGTATTAGGCTCCCGATTGGTCCTTCCTGATCAAGTGAAAAATCAGTTCCCTTCCCTAATCTGATCAGTAAAAATCCAGTTCCCTATACTAATCTGGTATGTCCAAGGGTCAGTTTCAAGGTTACTCTCCAGTCCAGCTGGTGAATCTGGGAATTTTGAGGCAATGTTACAATTGCCTTATGTACACAGACAACCCTCTCATCCTTCCAACAAACTCTAATACATGTGAGAGATGCAGTTACACAGCCAAACTGGAGGCAGAGCTCTCTCAACCCAAGACTGGCACAGTCAGTCAGGAGGAAAAGGTAACCACCCACACCACAAATCCAGTCTCACACAGACCTATTGCATCTGCATACCCAACACATAAACACACAGAAACATACTCGGAGGCTCTAAATAAAAATCTGCCTAAACAGCAAAGACCTCCTAAGCAGATATCCAAGCAACAACCACCCCTCAACAATACCCACAAATCACATATCTCACAAAATCAGTGTGCCTCACAGTCACAGCCCTTAAGGCCAAACAGCACTCCAAATCCACTTGTTATAGGGGACTCTATTGTCCGGCACACTGATGTCCCGCTCACCAGACTGAACAAGGAGTAGGTCACTGTAAGCTGCCTGTCAGGTGCCAGGATCTGCCACATAATGCAAGCACTCAGGTCACTTCAAAGCAAGTACAAGTATGACTCCGTCATTGTCCATGCTGGTGTGAATGACCTGAGACGTACCTCCCTGGACTACATGAAAAGAGACATAGAGGAGCTCTCTGACCATGTAGCCCAGGCTGGTATGACCCTGACCTTGAGTAGCATCTTGCCCTCACCAAGAACGATGCCACAGTATAAAGACAAAATGATCAGTTTCAACAATTGGCTAAAGTATTGGTGTCATTCAAAGGGGATCCAGTGTCTGTCAGCCTGGGATGACATGCTCGACAAGCCACGTTGCTTCACTAGGGACGGCTTGCACCTGTCACCCTTAGGCTTTTGTATACTGACCAAGGCTCTTGCCACCCCCATAATGCCTTTTTTAGGCAAGGCTCAAAGGACAAACCCACCTCCATAGACAACCCAAGATAATGCTACTCAATGCCAGTAGTCTAAACCTCAAGATGCACGCACTCGAGGCTCTCCTCAGTATGGAGAAAATCGATGTCTGTGCAGTAACAGAAACCTGATTCAAGGCTCCTGAGAGCACCCCAGCACTACCAGGTTATAATTCATACCATGCGTTTCGGCCCCAAAACTCAGACTGAAGCACAAAAGGAGGGGGAGTATCTATATTCATCAAAGATACCTACACCTCCAGGTTAGTGGCACTGCACAAAGCATCGGAAACCATCCATGTGCAACTAACGGTGAGCAAAACTGCCTTTCAGTTTGTAGCCTGCGACAGAACACCCTCCCTATTACAGGAACCCCACTTGGCATTCCTGATAACACTGGAGAATATGAAGGTCTCTCCAAACACTATGTTATTGGGTGAATTCTGCTACACAAACATTGACTGGGAAAACTACTCAAGCCCAAACACCCTCGCCCAACCGTTCCTTGAATTTATAAACTCTAACGCAATGGAACAACTGGTCACCACTCCCACAAGAGGGAACATATTGGACCTGGTCATCACCAACATGGGGACTCTATGTTCCACACCAGAGGTAAACCCCTCATTGGTAAGAAAAGACCATAAACAAATTTCCCTGGACATCCATATCCCATCCCCACCCCCAGCCAAGGAAATCACTGTAAAGAATTTCTCAAAAGCCAACTTTGCACTTCTCAAGACTGAGGTGGAATCCTTCAAAGCCCCTGGGCCAGAGGATAATACAGCCCAATCTGCAGAATCCTTTACAAATGCATTCTATGAGCACCTGCAGGAATGCATGGATCATGCTATCCCAAATAAAACCAAGAGTCACTCTTCCAAAAACAGGAGACTGGTCTGGTGGACCCCAGCCATAATTAAGCTATACAACAGAAGGAGGAAGCTACTACATGACAGAGCAAAATCCCAAAAAGGGAAGGCATCTCTGATCAGTATTAGCAAGAAACTTCGATCCCTCATAAAATCATCAAAGGCCAGTTTCGAAAGAAAAATTGCCCTAGACACTAAAGATAATCGCAAGGCCTTCTTTAGTTATGTCAGGAACATGGGCGGAAACTCCCAGATATGCTCTGAATTGTTGCATAACAGTAAAAAATATACCAAACCTACAGACATAGCCAACATCCTGGCAGACAGATTCAGCGCAAACTTCTCCCCCCCCTCCCCAAAGGAGCAAATGCCTATCCCAACTGAATGTAACCTCCCTGACATCACAGATGCACAGGTGAAAGCTGCCCTCTCCAAAGCAAAAAACACAGCATCTATGGGACCGGACGGTGTCCCAGGCTGTGTCTTACATGAGCTCCAAGAAGAACTGAACCCTCACATTAAGTCACTGTTCAAACTTAGCCTTACTACAGGATATGTGCCCAAAGAATGGCGTACAGATACAGTGATCCCACTCCACAAAGGTGGTGCCACAACGGACCCCGGAAACTATCGCCCCCATAAGCCTGACTAGTCTGGTCTGTAAAGCTATGGAGCGTATTATCATGGAACTCATAAACAAAGACATTGGGAGCCTCCAGACACTGGACCCTACCCAATTTGGCTTTGTTGAGGGCAGATCTTGCCTCTTAAACCTAGTTGATTTCTTTGAAACAGTTACCAAAGCCATAGATGAGGGCAAGGTAGTCCACACAACCTACCTGGACCTTGCAAAAGCCTTCGACACAATACCCCACTCAGGCATCATAAATAAGCTTACCAGCTTAAACATCAACCCCTATATCACAAGATGGGTTGCAAACTGGCTCAGAGATAGAACCCACATGGTCAGAATTGCAGGTGCCATGTCCGAATCCAAACCAGTTACAAGTGGCGTCCCACAGGGCTCAGTTCTGGGACCTCGCTTGTTCAGTATATACTTCTCTGAGGTTCAGGCTAACACGGGGGGATTATGGCTGACAAAGTACGCAGATGACTGCAAACTGGGGGGTCATAATTGAATCTCCACTGACGCAAGCATCCTCCAAAAGGGTCTCACAGAGTCGGATGCTTGGTGCCAGAGCCACGGCCTCAAGCTAAATGCTAAAAAGTGCATACTCATCCCCTTTGGGAAAAATAAGGTGCCCACAAATTACCACATAGGTGGTAATCCATTAAGTATGGAAGAAGTAATTAGAGATTTGGGGACCAACGTAGATAGTAATCTCTCCTTTGATAATCACGTTGCCAAAGTGGTTAGAAAGACCTTCTATATAGCCCAACTTATCATGAAAGGGTTCGCATCTAGATCAAGAGAGGTCATTGTGCCCCTCTACTCGTCACTCATCAGGCCCATAATTGAATACAATGCCCCTTTTGGGATGTACCTTACCCGACACCTGCAGCAACTGGAGAGACCCCAAAAGTACTCACCAAGAGGATCATGGGCTACAAACAGATGTTCTATGCAGCTCGACTAAAGAAACTCCAGCTCTACTCAGTTGCTTACCGCCTACTCAGAGGCGATCTATGCCTGACGTACAAAACCATGTCAAACCTAGAATTAATGGACATGCCCACCTCAAAAAATCCAAGTCCCTTAGAGCTACACACTCCAGGGACCTAAACCTCAGCACAAAAATAAATAGGACATGTTGGAGAGACAGATTCATTTCCCAGAGGCTCCCTTCACTCTGGAATAGAATCCCAATTCATGTTAGACATAGCCCCTCGTTGACCCTCTTCAAGCGAAATCTGGACACATGGATGGGAAATTGCAAATTCACTCCTGGGATCTCTTCTGTGTCCCTGCTAGACAGAGGCACAGTAAACTAATCTTAAAGGGGTACCTTCTGTGACCTACTTTACACAGGCTCTGTGACCTACTTTACAGAGGCACAGTAGGCTAATCTAATAGGGAGGCGGAAGACAAATACACTCTGGCTAGGCTTATAAATGCCCTAGGGCAGATAGCCTAGTATCTACCTATGAACCTATAAGAAATGGGTCTATAATGAGACAGCAAGTTCTGTGATGACAGAGAAATGGTTCTGTGATGTGAGAGCAATGGGTTATTGATGACAGAAATAATTCTGTAATGAGGTGAAAATTGTTATGTGATGAGACAGAAATAGTTATGAGATAAATAGTTCTATGATGAGACAGAAATGTTTTTGTGATGAAAAAGTTATTCTATGCTTTGAGAAAATGGTTCTTTGATGAGAAAAAAATGGTTTGTGATAAGAGACATGGTCCTGTGGTGATATAAATGGCCTTGTGATGAAAGAGATGATTCTTTGATGTGGGAAATTGTCTTGTGGAGACAAGAAATGGTTCTGCCATGAGAGATATAGTTCTGTGATGAGAAGGAAATTGTTCTTTGATGAGATAAATAGTTCTCTGGTGAGAATGAAATGGTTCTGTGATGAGTGATAAATGGTTCTGTGATGAAATAAAACATTCTCTGATGGGACAGAAATTGCTCTGAGATTAGAAAAAAATGGTTCAGTGGTGACAACAAAATGGCACCTGATGAGAAAAAAGATAGCTCTTGGAAGAAATGATCCTGTGATGAATGAGAAATGGTTTTGTGATGTGAACGATGGTTTTGTGACAGATTCATAGGTGATTACTATGCCAATGACTCCAGGGGGCCTTTTAAGCCTAACCATGCTTCCCAAATCTATCTAGTAAGTTTTGATACCCTAGAGTTAATTTAAGGGGTATACGTAGGCTTGGGCATGGGTGGTCAAGCATTTATAGGCTGCCGCTGTCTGAGACATAGGTGCAAATCAGAGGTAAATTTCCAATTCCCTATCCACTGGTCCACGTTATGCTTGACCTGGATAAAGGAAAAACTCTGCTTCACATGGATGAGTAGCCTATTCCAGAGAAGATGTAGACTCTGAGACACATATCTGTCCCTCCACCATGTCCTGTTATGTTGCAAATGAGATTACATTCCCTTGATTAGATAACACTGATGCTATTTGATTTGTGGATGTGCAACAGATCCCTCAGAGTGGGATTACAGGATGCTTTGTAGGCCTATCATAGATCGCCTCCAAGCAGTCTGTAGGAGACTGATTAAAGGGATAGGGTTTTGAGGCAGTCTGTGTAATACATGTTGTTCAGGCCATGTATTCTTTTTGTGAGGAGCCTCTGTGGACACTCAAGTGTTGCATATACCTAGTCAGGTACACACCAAAAGGGTTTGTGTACTCAAAAATGGGTTGAGTACAGTGGAACAATGACATCCTTGGACCTAGATGCCATGCCTTCGCTTACAAGTTGTACAACATAAAATGATTTCTTAATTACCACAGACACCTGATGGGCAAAGGCCAATTTACTGACTAACACGTGTTCTGAAATCCCTGAGACAACTGGGTTTATTCTTAGGGTGTATTATCAATTTGTTTTTCCCAGGAGAAGTTGTCTTCCCAAAGGATACTGTAATGCATTTCTTGGCATTGAATTTTAGACCGTGGCTCTAGCACCAGCTATTAATCTGTGTCAGGCCTTCTTGGAGAGTATTTATGTCAATGGGGGATTCTACGACTGTGCCTAGTTTGCAATTATATGCAAATTTTGTCAGAAAGAGACCTGTGATATTAGTCCTGACTTCAGAGAAATACATGCCAAAAAGGAGTAGCCCCAGCACCCAGCCTTCAGGGACTCTATTAGTGATTGGCCTTTTTGTGGAGGTAGAATCTACTATTCTAACTTCTTGGGTCCTATTTATGAGCCAGCTGAATATCCAGTGGCTGGCATAGGAGTTTATACCTAATTTCATGAATTTGTCTACAATACTCAAGTGGGGTGTTGTCTCAAATGCTTTGGCCAGGTTAAGGTATGCAATATGTAGCAAATTTCCCTTAACCGTTGCTTTGGTGACCTTTGCAAAGAAGTCTTCTAAGCTGAGTAGGCATGACCTGGCCTTGACAAAACTAAACTGGGTTGGATCCAGTGTCTGGAGGTTTCCTATGTCATCATTTATCATTTCCATAATAATTATTTCTAGGATTTTACATATGAAACTAGTCACACATATGGGTTTATAGTTACCTGGGTTCATAGATGTCCCAACCTTGTGCAGATGGATGACAGTTGTAGTCCTGCATTCAGTTGGCACAAAGCCTGTCTAAAAGTTGTGGTTAAATAGTGATTCTAGTGGTCTTGATAGGTCATGTTTCATACTATTAAGGAGGTATCCTGAGATATTATCAGGACCCAGTGATGCAGAGTTCTTTACCTTGAGTAGTGCATTAAGGAACTGTTACTTAATGATATTTAGGGGAGTTATGATTGAGGCTGTTTCCTGAGGAGTGCCTGGGGGGAGAGGGAGTTAAAATTGGAGCTAAATTTGTCAGCCAGTAGATTTTCTATATCTTTAGGCCCATTATAGGTGGTTCCATTTACAGTCTGGTTTGGCACATTGTTTTTTATTCTCTTAGAAGTTGCGAATATAGCCGAAGAATGCTTCCTGATTGTCCTTGTCCTAGGAAGTTATTTTTACCTCAGATTTAGCCTTGGTAGACTTGATTAACCTTCTGAGTTGCTTATTTAGATTGATGAAAGAGTTTTTACCTTTCTGGGTATGGCCTTTCCTAATTTTTACCAACCTACTGATGTTGGGATTCCACCAGAGTAGCTTGTTGTGAAGTTATTTCTGTGTTTATTCTGGATAGGTGCAGCTCTCTCTTTGCATCACTTAACATGACTGGACAGTGTTTCTATGTACAATTCTGCATAAGTAGCAGTGTTGTCAGGGTTTTTTTTGAGGGGGGGGGGCTTGAACTTTGGCAGTGAGTCACTTAGTAAGAAAGCTGCCCTAGCATAATTCCTAAAAGTTTCATGTTTAGCTGGGATCCTGTGTTTTATTTTTATTTCAAAGGAGATAGTTTTATGGTCTGACCTGACCTGTGAGGACATTACATGGGGGTAATGTTATCCCCTGTTTGTGAAGACAAGTCAAGGATGTTAGCACCATTAGCAGGTGTATGGAATAGCTGGACTAGGTTGTTTATGTTTACAATGTCCAGAAATTTCTGGGCTTGCATGTTTAGGTTGTGTATGATTCTCAGTTTATAGTGGGGTAGTTAAAGTCACCCATTAATATGGTGTTGGGTTGAATGGTGAGTGTCTCAGTATGTTTAAGTATGCGTTATGAGTTTCCTGGGTCAGAGAGAGTGGGATCCTCGGCTTGAAAGAATATGGTATGGGACTTTGCCTATTGTAATCTAGATGTGGAGATGCTTAAGTGGGTCATATACTTTGACCACCACTGAGGTGTGTTTGTTTTTTATGTAAATTGAGATACCTCCACCTTTTGCCCCTTCCTGTACAGTAGCTGGTCTAAATGTATGGAAGGCACTGTAGCCCTTCACTGCTGGGGTGCTCTGCATGGCTTTAAAACACGTCTTAGTAACTGCACAGATTTCTGCATTCTCCAGGGTGAGGAGAGTTTGCAAGCATTTGAGTTTCTTTTTCAGGCTCCTGTTATCAAGGAGGAATACCTTTAGATTTTTTTGGGTTGGTTTTGATATGTTGGAAGATTTATCAGTCTGGCAATGGCTAAAAAATACACTATGTGGTTGGAAAGGTTGTAGCCAATATTCAAAAGCCTAGAGGGGACAGGTGCAGACCATCCCTGTCAATCATATCCTTCCAGCCTGACAAATAATGTACCCCCCTCTTCTAATGACACCAAAAACTAAGCCAATTATTAAAGTCAATTATCTTCTCTTCATATTGTGGCATCATCCTTGGAGAAGGTAGAATGCTGCTCACTGCTAGGCTCATACCTGTCCCAGGACACATAGTCCATGAGTTCCATTATGTCTTTCTTCATATAGTTCAGGGAGATTCATGTCAGGTCATCTACAACCACATGGAATATGACTGAGTAATACTGGTATTTGTGGTTCAATGACCTGAGTTCGTGTGTGATCTAGCAAATCCTGGTTCCTAGCAGGCAACTGAGTTTGACATCTGTCTCACAATAGAGTCTCCTATCACCAGAATATTGGGTTATGTGGTAGTGTGCCTTATAGGCTTACACGTTGAAATGCTGTGAGATGGAGATGTATGTGTCATGGTGGGTGTTGTCTTCATAAAGTGCTTTTCAGGTTACCAAGGGTATATATTGTAAGTGCAATGTCTGGGAGGCCTTTGGAGTTTAAGAAGTCTACATTTAAGAGCCTCAGCATATGAAGGTCTATGTGTTTTGCCCATACTATGTGTGGCAGGAGTAGAATGTGTGTTTTTGACAACCTGCTTGGCATTTTAAGTGCTTGTATGTGAGAATTATGTCTCGAACATGCTTTATTAGTTTGTTTAAGAATTAGATGGTTGTTGGTAAACATGAGACAACTGCTACACTGTCTCAGGAATTCAATATCCACCAAAGTGGCTACAAAGATATTAGGAAAGTGCATATCCATGGTTACAGTTGATTATTGATTATTACAACAACAACATGATCTACAAGGGGATGGTAAAAGAGGGGTTTACAGCTGGCTAGCTTGGGTGATGTAAGAGTGTAGGCTATAATCAAGACTGTCTAAGACTAGACTTTGCTCCTTCTCTCACCAGAAGCAAAAGAGTAGCCAAAGAGTAGCCCAAGTCCTAAGCTGCTTCCTAAGAAAACTTGCTAATGTTTTCTCTTAGTAGATACCCTGGATAGAACTTACATCTGAAGGACTCAAAAGAAAGCCAAGCTGCACAAAGGCTCTGAGAAGGTTCTCAGCAAAACTGCAAGCAGACCACTCAGTAAAGTCCAAATATACACCGTCTATTACAGGCCAGCAGGAACCAATCTACCTTTGCTCCTTCTCTGACCAGGGGCATAGGTTCATAGGTTAGTACTAAGCTAACTGCCCTTGCGAGCCATTTTAAGCCTAGCCAATTATCCCTTGTGAGACTCAAACCCTGCACCTTGTATTTGTAAGGCAAACACCTTAACCATTAGGCCACCCTAACATTAATCCTAAGTTGACCTCTAAGAAGAAATGTTCAGGCTTTCCAGTGATTGGTAATCTCAAGGAATGCTAGAAAATAATGTTCCTCTGCCACTTCTCTTCCAAGGAGCAAAATAGAAGCTGTTCCCTGAGAAGGAGTTCCTATGCTCACCAGTGATTGGTAACTCAGTCCCAGATATTACAGATCTTAAAAGTAAGATGGAAAAAAGGATTAATATTCTGAAATTTGTAGTGTGTACTAAGTGAGTGGAGTGGTATGAAACAGAAGATAACTTATAGTGCACAGTAGAATGAGCAGATGAAATAAGACTGGGAGGATCGTCCAATGTTAAATGTACAGAGATGAAAGAGAAATGGTTCTTTGATGGGACAAATGGTTCTGTGATGAGAAAGATGGTTCTTGGATAAGAAAGAAATGTTTCTGTGAGGAGAGTGAAATGGTTCAGTGATGAGAGAGATTGTTCTGTGATAAGAGAAATAGATCTGTAATGACAGAGAAATGGTTCCTTGATCAGAGGGATGGTACTTTGATGAGAATTAATTAGTTCTGTGATGCAAGAATTTTTTTTAATTAAAAAAATGGTTGTGGGATGAGGAAATTGCTACTTGGATGAGGGAAAAGTGGTTCTGTGATGAGAGAGAGAGAGAGAGAGAGAAATGGTTGTGATGAGAGAATGGGTTCTGTGATGAGGGAAATGGGTCTGTGATGAGAGAGATGTGCAGTATTGAGCGTTACAAATGCTGGCATTTCAGTAGAGAGCTAAGTGATTCTTTGATGACAGGGAACTAACTCTGTGATGAGAGAGATGGTTTTGAAATTAGATAAATATGATTCTGTGATAAGATAAAGGGCACTGTGGTGAGAAAGAAATTGTTTTATGATTACAAATGTGGTTCTGTGATGGGACAGAAATAGTTCTGTGATGAGAGAACTGATTCTGAGATGAAATAGAAAGGAATTTGTGATGAGAGAAATGGTTTTGTGATGAAAAATAAATTATTCTGAAATGAAAATAATGCTTCTGTTATGGTAGAGAAATGATTCTGGAAGGAAAAATGATTCTGAAATTAAAGAAATTGATCTGTGATGAGAGAAATAGCTATGTGATGAGAGGATGAGAGAGAATGTCTCTGTGATGAAAGAGGTTGTTCTGGAGTTAAATGGTTCTGTGATGAGGAAATAGTCCAATGTGATTTGAGAAATGGTTCTGTGATGAGATAAATGATTCTGTGATGAGAAGAAATGGAGCTGTGATGAAAAAAATTGTACTGTGATAACAGAACAGTGGTTCTGATATAAGAGAAATGGTTCTGTGATGAGAGAGAAATGGTTCTGTTGTGGGAGAAATGTTTCAATGATGTGAGAGAAATGCTTCTGAGATTTGACAAATGGTTCTGTGATGGGGAAAAATTATTTTGGCATTACACAGATATGGTTCTGTAATTACAGAAATGGTTCACCGATGAGAGAAAAATCATTCTGTGATGAGAGAGATGGTTCTGTGATGTGAGAAATGGACCTGTGAGGAGAAAGAAATGGTTCTTTGATGGCAGAAATTGTGCTATGATGAAAGAAATGTATTTTGATGAGAGAAATAATGTGATAAGAGAGGGAGATGGTTACATGATAATTGAAATGTTGCAACCATTTGAAATGTTGAGGCCCACATAATTGTGTCCTGTAATATGGACACTGAATGGCCAAAATAACAGAGTTACGTATACCTAGTCTGGCAAGAGCTGGTATGTACATTAAGGAGGTTTGGAAAAGTTTGATCCACACACATCAGAGATGCAGTGGGAGACTGGCTCCTGCAAAAAAAAAATAAATAAATAATAATAATGCATTTAGAAGAGATGAGTGATGTTTGAGATTCTCCCTTTTCCTGGAGTTTTTTTCCAAATGTCAGCACTGAATGTCACGGGTGCTTACATTTTAATAGGGAGCCAAGGAGTGATTCTTTGATGAGAGAGAAACAAGTCTGTGGTAAGAGTCATGATTCTGAAAATGAGCAAAAAGAAAAGGGCAGATGATGAGGTAAAGAACATTGTAGTGAGACAAATGGTTCTGTGATGAAAAAAGCGGTTTTGTGATGTAACAGAAATGGTTCTGTGATGAAAGAGAAATTAACATTTGAAGATAGAAATGGTTCTGGGCTGAGCTAGATGGTCCTGAGATGAGAGAGAAATGGTTTTGAGATTAGAGAAATGACTTTGTGGCGAGAGAGAAACAGTTGTGATGAGTAAAATGATTCTGCTTTGAGAGACAAAGTTTTCTGAGATGAAAGAAGTGGCTCTGTGATGGGAGAAAAATGGTTATGTGGTGAGAGAAATGGCTTTGTGATGACAAACAAAAATGGTTCAGTGATTTGAGAAATAGATTTGCGATGGCAGCAATGTGGTTCCATGATGAAAAATAAATGGTTCTGTGATGGATCTTTGATGAGAGAAATGGTCCTGAAATGAGACACAAGTTATTCTTTGATGAGAGAAATGTTTCTGCGATGAGAAAGACATGGTACTGAGATCAGACAAATGCTTCTGTGATGAGAGAAATGATGCCAAGATTAGAGAAATGTAACTGCAATGAGAGAAATGGCTTTGTGATGACAGAGAGATGGTACTGTGATGACAGAAATGGCCCCCTGATGAGCAAGAAGTGGGTCTATAATAAGAGAAATGGTTCTGTAATGAGTTAGAAAACAGAGTTGTGTAAGTTGAACCTACCATAACAGTAGATGTTTGAGTGATCACTGTTGCAGTACTTTTAGCTATATGGGTAATACCCTATCAAGGATATAGCAGCCAGCCAGATTCTGAAGCTTGCGGGGACCTTCCATGCACATAAACTGTCAAGCAGCTTGAGCTGAGCTGACTAAAAGACAAGTTTGGTTGCAAAGCCCTTCAGAGCTTTTCAGCCAGCAGTGAGAACCAGCAGTGAGAAGGAGGCTAAGCCCTAAAAGGCCAAGGCTAGGAGTAACAAAAAATAAATGTCCACACCCTGGTATAAAAAATACATCACAAAACAAGGGGTATGGAGAGAGGGAGTGACTACCATAGCAGTGATCATTCAAGCATGTACTGTCATGGTAAGTTCAACTTACACAACTGTACTATGTTATTCATATTGATCACTGCTGCAGTTGCCTTAGCTATATGGGTAAATTACCATAGATAACTATAATCGGGAGGTGCAAGGAGAAGGGTCCAGGAACCCCTGAAAATGGTCCTAACAAAGCATGATCTAGACCTAGAGAAGGAATCCAACTTGTAGCGCTTTGTAAAAGTATGTACAAATGACTAAGTAGCAGCTTCTAGAATACTTCTAGAATCTAACCCTTTCCAAAAAGTCATAGAACACTTGATCTGAAAATCTGTAAGATCAAATTCTGTCAAGATAGTACCTGTGCTGTCTGTGGCTATCCAAGGTATGAAGTATCCTTTATCCTTCATTTTTAGGTTCAAGAAAGAAAATGGGGAGATGGATAGTTTGGCTTAAAGTAAATGCAGATATGACGTTAGGCATAAAAGAAGGATTAGTTCTCAAAGAAACCCTATCCTTGTGGAAAGTGAGGTAGGATTGACTCAAATAAGAGTGTGCAACCCAGGTACCTTTCCTGCAGAGGTCAGAGTAATCAGTAAAACTGTTTTAGTTTTAAGAACCTCAAGTTCAAATGGAGCAAGTATTAGTTTCCCTAATACAAAATTAAGATCCTATAGAGATGCCCCTGGTTTGCTTGGAGGCCTCTTAAGCAAAAACCCTTTCAAGAACATTTTGACATGCAACTGCCTTGAAAGAGTGGGATCCATGAGCAGACATGGTGAAATGACCAATAAATGAACATTGATAGAGGAATTAGAAAGGCCATAGGATAGTAACTCACATAAATATTGCAAAACCAGAGACCAACTAGCCCTGAATGGGTGCAGGTTATGTAGTTGGCATCAACATAAAAACTTTTCCTTTCACTAATATATAATTTTCATGTAGCAGGCTTTCTTGCCACCACTAATACCTGCTGCACATCCTCAGAAAACAGGTATCTAAAAGGAATTAAAACCCTATCATCCAGACAATTAATTGAAGATGATTGATGATGATGTATATGAAACACCCCTTTTTTTTGTGTAAGTAGATCCATTCTGTGAGGAAGCTTGTAGTAACTGCCCTGGCTATTTCCAAAAAAAGGGAAAACCACAGTTGGTTGGCCAGGAGGGAGTCACCACAATGATCTTGGGGGAATTCCTTCTGAATTTTCAAAAGTATACCAGATATAAGTGGAGTAGAAGGGGTGAAAAGGCATACAGGAACACTCCTGTCCAAAGAAAAGAAAAGAAAAGGCATGTGTCTTCCAAGACGTCTTGCTTGGAGTCCTGGAACAGAATGTTGTCAACTGATTGTTCAGAGAGGAGGCAAAGAGGTCTACTTGAGGAACTCCTCACAGATGGATCAGATCTTGGAGGACCCCTGGATCTAGTTTCCATTTGAGAGGGTCTACTTTGGTCCTGCTGGGCTTGTCTGCCACACAGTTTTGTTCTGACAAAATGTAGGATGACTATAGAGTAAGATTTTGCTGTGAAGCTGTATCCACAGCTATCATAACTAGTCTGCAAAGTGAGTATGACCTGGTTTCCCCTTGCTTGTTGATGCACTTCATTGCTGTGGTATTGTCCGTAATCACTTGAAGAGTCCTGGAGACCAAAGATGGTTCAGAAAATTGAGTGCCTTCATCATGGCAAGCATTTCCCTGATATTTATGTGCTTGCATCTGTCCTTGGTGTCCCACACCCCCTGCACTTTTATGCCTCCTGAAACTGCTGTCCAGCAAAGTTTAAAGCATCAGTGAATAACTGCTTTGAAGCAGGGAAGGAAAAGGGGAGTCCTGGATTTAACAATATTTGTTGTCTCTGCCAAGTGATTTCCCTTCTAACAAACCCTAGGACTGGGATCTGAAATAATTAAGGGGTGTCAGTGCTGGGGCCAAAGATATTTCAGATGGTACTGTATCTTTCTCATGTGGAGTCTTGCCAGGGGTATCATGAGAATCATAGATGCCATGAGACCCAAAATTCTGAGGTATTTCCTCACAGTGACCAAAGTCTGAGTGGAAAACCTTAGAAATAGATATAGATAAAGATATATTTTGTGTCAAAGAAAATCTCTTTGAACTGAAGTGTCTAGCTGACATCCCAGAAACACAATCTTATTTCAAGCAGTCAGAAAAGACTCTTGAATGTTATCTTAGAATCCTAGCTTGTACAAGGGTTCTGTCACCCAAAAGAGATTCCTAATGTTTGGAAAAAGGCTCTACAAAGATAAGCAATCCATCTAAATGCAGAAAAATGGGGATACTTTGCAGCCTGTAATGAGATATAACTGAAGCTAACCATTTTGTGAACAATCTTGGTGCAGTGGATAGTCCAAAGAATAAGGCAGAGAACTGATAATGTGATCCAGGTGCACAAAACCTTAAGAAACACCTCATGTCTGGATGAATAGGAATGTGATGATAATCAGATTTTAAGTCTAGTGCTACCAGGAAACTTGAAAGAGGAAGAAGAGGCAACAAGTTATGAACCGACATCATTTTGAATTTGAGCAATATCACAAACATGTTTAGCAAAGAAAGCTCCAGAAATGGTCTCCAAACATTTTCTTTATTTAGGACAAGGAACACCCATACATAAAAACCCTTCCCTACCTGGGAAGGAGAAAGTTGTTCTATCATTCCTTGAGCAGCATGTTCATAGGTTCATAGGCTCATAGAATGTTACTAGGCTAAAGACCCTAGGGCCTTTACAAGCCTAGCCATGTTCTACCCATGTTCCCTAATTAACCATGGTTAGATGGCCTTTATTTGCAGGGCTAGTCTATGATCAGCACAATCTGCCCCTGTCCATGAGAGACATAGGTTCCACCCCTGGGGTGAATTTGCAGTCTTCCATCCAATTGTCTAGGTTGCGCTTAAATAGGGTCATTGAGGAGCTCTGTTTGATGTGAATTGGGAATTTATTCTAGAGAAGTAGCAATCTCTGAGAGACATCTCTGCCTCTCCAGCATGTTCTGTTGATGTCACAGGCTAGGTTGAGATCCCTAGAGTGAGTGATTCTTGTTCCATTTGATTTACGGGCATGCACCATTTCTATTATGGCAGGGTTGGAGACTGCTGTGTAGGCCAGTCACATGTCACCTCTCAGCAGCCTGTAGAATACAGATTCCAGTGACAGGGCTGTCAGTCTTTCCATGTAGGTCATGTTTTGGAGGCCCTGAATTTTCTTATTGCGTAATCTCTGTGGTCTTTCCAGCTGCTCCAGGTGTCTGCTGAGGTACAATTAAAAGGAGACATTGTACTCTATTAGTGGTCTGATGAGGGTTGAGTACAGAGGAGTTATAACATCCTTAGTCTTGGATGCAATGCCCTTACTTATAAGATGTGCAATATAGAAGGCTTTCCTTACCACTGTGGACACATGGTGATCAAAGCTTAGGCAGCTATCAACCTATGTTCCCAAATCTCACACCAATGGGTTTGAGTTTAGGGGGGTGCTGTCAGCACTGTAATTTGCAGGGAATTCCTCTTTGCCAAAGGAGATAATAATGCACTTTTTTGAGTATGGTTTTAGCCTGTGGGTTTGGCACCAATCATTTGTCTGTATTAGCCCCTTTTGTAATATGTTACCATTGCTGGGGTACTCAATGATTACACCCAGTTTGCAATCATCAGTGAACTTGGTAAGCCACGGGCCATCTACTTTCACCTGGACTTCTGAGAAATATATTCCAAAAAGTAGAGGGCCCTGCTCAGATCCTTCTGTTACACCACTGGTGACTGGTCTACTGGTAAAGCTGAACTCCCCAGCTTTGACAGTATGCGTTCTGTTAGTAAGCCAGTTGGCTACCCATCTAGTGATGTATGGGTTAATCCCCAGCTGGGAGAGTTTCTCGATGATACCCGAGTCAGGATTTGTGTCAAAAGGCTTGGCCAAGTCAAGATAGGCAGTGTGTACTGTTTTCACTTCATCCTGGGCTTTGGTGACATTCTTGAAGAAATCCACCAGGTTTAATAAGCATGATCTACCCTTAATGAAGCCAAACTGGATCAGATCAAGAGTAGAAGGTTGCATATGTCTTTGTTGATAAGGTCCATGATGATTCTTTCCGTGGCCTTGCAGATAAGGCTGGTTAGGCTTATGAGTCTATAAGTCCCAGGGTCAGTTGATGGACCCCCTTTGTGCAAGGGGATTACTGTTGCTGTTCTCCACTTTGTTGAGACAAAGCCAATGTTCAGGCTGTGGTTAAAGAGAGTGTCAAGTGGTTCCACTAGATCTTGTTTAAGATTGTTTAGTACGCAGCCTGAGATGTTTTCTGGTCCCACAGAGGCCATGTTTTTGGCCTCGGTGAGCACAGATATGACCTGATCTTTGAAGATACTAGGTAAAGGACTGGTATCACGTATGCTTTGGAGTATGGCTGATGGGAACAGGAGGGTGAAGTTTGTGCTAGATCTGTCAGATAACAGGTTGTCAATTTCCTCGGGTTCAGGATGAGTAGTACTGTTCACCATAAGTTTGGCACATAGCTGAGCATTCCCTTTTAGATTTTTGGCATACCTAAAGAATGTCTTATAATTATCTTTAGGTAGGGATGCAAATTTAGCCTTGTACCTAGCTTTAGAGAACTTTACAAGATATCTGGTTTTCTCATTCAAGCTTTAGAAGACATTCTTCCTCTGCTGAGTAAGTTCTGTCTTGTTCTTAGATAACAGTTTCCTTTTGTTATATAATCTATTTATACTTGAGGTCCACCAGAGTGGCTTGTTTTTTCAGGAATACCTGGTTTTGATCTGGTTAAGTACAGCTGCATCTATACAGTTGTTTAAGTGGTTGTACAAACATTTGTGTACTCCTCTGCATAGAAGTTATTGCTGGCTCTGTCAGCAAGGGGGTTGAAACTTTTTATGCCATCACTTAGTAGGCTGTAGTTTGCTTTGGAGAAATTTTTCATGTTTTTTGCTCCTGTGGGGGTGTCAGGTTTGATCATTATTTCAAATTAGACAGATTTATGGTCTGACATTATCAGGGAGGGTATCACACAGGGGATTGTGCAGTGACCCCATGTTGGTGACTACCACGTTCAGGACACTTGAGCCCTTTGTGGAGATGCATAGGTTCATAGCAAGCCTAACCAACAGTGTGTTGGCTTTTGCCACCCATGTATTGTTAAATTCCTGCCCCTCTATCGAGCAGTGCCCCAGACATAATCCCAGGGGTGAACTTCCTATCACCCATCCACTTATCAAGGTTTCTCTTGAATAGTGCTAATGACGAGCTCTGTTGATGTGGATGGGAATTTTGTTCCAGAGCATGGGGAGTCTCTGAGACATGAATTTATTCCTCCAGCATGTCCTATTTATTGTTGTGGTGAGGTTTAGGTCACTAGAGCATGTACCTCGGGGAGATTGGGATTTCTTCAAGTGGAGCATGTCCAACAATTCCGGGTTTGACATAGCTTTGTATGTCAGACAGAGGTCTCCTTGAAGTAAGCGGTATACGAACGAGTAGAGTTTGAGTTTCTTGAGTCGGTCAGCATAGGGCAATTGTTTGAGGCCAGCAATCCTCTTGGTAAGGTACTTTTGGGGCCTCTCAAGTTGTTGTAGGTGTCTTGTGAGGTACATTCCAAACAGGGCATTGTATTCAATGAGGGGTCTGATAAGTAATGAGTAGAGGGGAACGATGACTTCCTTATTTCTAGATGCGAACCCTTTTGTGATTAAGTGGGCCATGTAGAAAGATTTTCTGACCATTGTGGCAATCAGGTTATCGAAGGAGAGGTTACTATCCACTTGGGTCCCAAGGTCTCTTATCACACTTTCTGTGTTAAGTGAACTTCCCCCTATTTGGTAATTCATGGGTACCTTGTTTTTGCCAAAGGGGATAACAATGCATTTTTTGGCATTTAGTTTGAGGCCATGATTTTGACACCATGTGTCCACAGCAGTGAGGCCCTTTTACAGGATGTCTACATCAGCAGGGGAATCAATAATGGTACCCAGTTTGCAGTCATCTATGAACTTGGTTAGCCATAGACCCTTGGTGTTCACTTGCACTTCAGAGAAGTATATACCAAACAGGAGGGGCCCCAAGACTGAACCCTGGGGTACTCCACTTGTCACTGGTTTGGAGTCGTATCTGGAGTCAGCAACTCTTACCGTGTGGGTTCTGTCCATGAGCCAGTTGGCCACCCATCTCGTGATGTAAGGGTTTATGTTAAGGTTGGTGAGTTTATCAATGATTCCTGAATAAGGAATAGTGTCAAAGGCTTTAGCGAGATCCAGTTAGGCTTTGTGGACCACCTTGCCCCCATCTATGGCCTTAGTAACTGTTTCAAAGAAGTCTACCAGGTTTAGGAGACATGACCTATCTTTCACAAATCCGAATTGGGTAGCATCCAGAGTTTGGAGGTTACCTATATCTTTGTTTATGAGTTTTATGATGATACATTCCATGGCCTTGCAGACCAGGCTTGTCAGGCTAATAGATCTATAGTTCCCAGTATCTGTGGTGGTTCCTCCTTTCTGGAGTGGGATAACCATTGCTGTGCACCATTCTGTGAGCACATAGCCTGTGGTGAGGCTGTGGTTGAACATGGATTTTAGGCGGAGGGCTAGTTAATTTTGGAATTCATGTAAGACGCAGCCTGGGATGTTGTCCAGTCCCATGGATGCTGTGTTTTTGGCTTTAGAGAGTGCCATTTTTACCTGTGTGTTTGTGATTGCCGGTGCTCTACAACCATCTGGTATAGTTATAGGCCCTTTGGGGGGTGAGGGGAGTAAAGTTTGCACTGAACCTATCTGCCAATATGTTGTCAATATCAGTTGGCTCTGTATATTTTGTGCCGTTCTGTTGCAGCTCGGTGCAGATCTGAGTGTTGCCATGGAGATTCTCGATATAGCTAAAGAATGCTTTGTGGTTGTCTTTGGAATCTGTGACAATTTTTCTTTCAAAGTTAGCTTTGGAGGATTTTATGAGAGACCTTAGTTTCTTACTGAGGATCGTCAGTGAGTTCCTCCATACCTGGGTTTTTACTCTCATGTGCAACAGTTTCTTCCTTCTGTTGTAAATTTTGTCAGTGGCAGGGGACCACCAGATCAGCTTCCTTTTTTTTGGACGATAGCACCTTGGTTATATTGGAGATAGCATAATCCATGCACTCATGTAGGTGCTTGTAGAGTGTATTTGTGTAGGATTCAGCGGTCGTGACTGTATTGACTGTGTTATACATCTGCAGAGGCATCATGAAGTTAGTCACCTCATTCTTGAGATGCATGAAGTTCGCTTTGGAAAAGTTTTTTACAATGGTTTCCTTGTATGGGGGTGGGGTCGGGATGTGGATATCTAGGGTGATTAGTTTATGGTCTGATCTGACAAGCGAGGAGCTGATCTCAGGTGTTGAGCACTGGTCACCCATGTTGGTAATGACTAGGTCCAGAATATTGTTGCCCCTGGTGAGGGCGTTGACAAGTTGATCCAGGGCATTAGAGTTTATGAACTCCAGGAATCGTTGAGCAAGGGGGTTAATACAAGAGTAGTTTTCCCAGTTTATGTTGTGGTGGTTGAAATCGCCCATTATTATGGTATTTGGTTGGCCTCTCATTTTTTCCAATGTCTTCAGGAACGAGGAGTGAGCATCCTGGGTAATGATGGGGATCTATAACAAGCTACAATTTGGACTACAATTAGTTGCACACTAACTGTTCCACGGCACATTTGTATTGACATAGTTCAGGAACCTCAGGATGAGCATGTTTGTGCTCTTGTATGTCACCCAGTTGATGGAAGGATAGTTGAAATTATGCACGACCAAAGTGTTTGGTTGCATAGTGAGTCACTCTAGCATGTCCAGATAGGTGGTGTGCCTCTCTTGGTTCATGGTGGGAGACTTATAGCTAGCTATGATGTGGTAGGGTGCTTTAGCTATAGTTAGTTTGACCTAGAGTGGCTGAAGAGAGTCATACTGTTTTCAGTCACAAGGTGTATTTGGTTTTAATGAAGATGGATACACCTCCACCTTTGGATCTTTCATGCTTGTTTTGGGGTATGAACTTGTGGAAGGCATTGTAGCCTTGGACATTCAGGGTACTTTGTTGCATTGAACCATATCTCAGTGACTGCACAGATGTCAGCATCTTCCAAGATGAGGAGTGCTTCCAGGGAGTGCAGTTTCCTGTTTAGTCAACTAGCATCAAGCAGCATATCCTTGAGTTTGTCTCGTGTATTTTTTTGTATTGGGAATTTTGTTGTTTTGACATTGCCTAAAAAAAGGCAATATGGGGGAGGCAAGCATCTTTGCCAGTATCCAAAAGCCTAAAGGAGACGGGTGAAGACCATCTCTGGCAAGACAGCATGGTCTGTCCAACATGTCCTCCCGGGCTGACAGATACTGGATTCCTGTGGATTGACACCAGAAGCAAAGCCAATTGTTGATGTAAATAATTTTTTGTCTATATTGTGGCATCATCCTGGGTGAAGGTAGGATACTGCTTAAGGCTAGGGACATACCTGCCTGGGACACATATTCTGAGAGTTCAGCCATGTCTCTCTTCATGTAGTCCAGAGAGGTAAGAGGTATGTCTCAAGTGATTCACCCCAACATGTACTATGACAGAGTCCTAATGGTAATTGTTGTTAAGTGACTTGAGTACCTGCATGATTTGATGGATCCTGGCACCTGACAGACAGCTGACTGTGACCTTCTCCTTGTCTAGCCTGGTGAGAAGGACATCTGTGTGCCTCACTATGGAGTTGCCTATGACCAGGACATTTGTTTTTGAAGTGTTTTGCCTTAGGGGCTTACTTACTTATACTCTGGTGTGTCTGTTATTATGTGTAGTGGATTCTATTTGCTTTGCAGTGCGTGCAAGTGGTTTGCACTTGGGATGTCTCTGATCTTTTGGTAGGCTTCTACTAAGTACTTCCCAGTATGTGGGTTTATGTGTTGTAACCCTGTTTTGTGTGAGAGTTAATGTGTGTGTGTGTGTGTGTGTGTGTGTGTGTGTGTGTGTGTGTGTGTGTGTGTGTGTGTGTGTGTGTGTGTGTGTGTGCTGGCAATCTGTTTGATGTTTCGTTTGTTGTTACGTGAGAGAATTTATTTCATATTCATAAGTGTAATTACATCTCTCACATTTTGTATTTGTTTGTTTTATGAGTAAGTGGTTGTCAGTATATATGAGGTAATTACTACACTGCCTCAGGATACTCATGTCAATCAGACTGGCCAGATAAATGGTCGGAAACTGAATGTCCATTATGGCAGGTTTTTACTGTAGTTACTACTGGGAAGTGAACTAGTTTGACCAGATTTTGTTATAGGATTAACAAATAGTTTTATTCTGTTGAAGGCTAGGGGTGAAAAAAACTATGGTAACTGTTCTCAGTGCTCAACTGAGTTGCCCACAATGCAACAAGGGATCTTAGATGGGTTTCACTAACAGATGTCTACTGAAAAATTGTCTTTCAAGTTGTTTGCATCTGTACAGGGCACCTCTAAACCCTGTTGCGTGGTAAGCCGCTACGCACAAATGCAGGGCTTAAATTCAAACAAGAATAAACACTTTTAAGCTATACCAACAGGAAAGCATACAATGAACTTTTTTCCAGTAATCTCCAACTCAGATGAGGCTCAGACTACACACTTCTGCCACAAGGGTGCAGACAGGACCATCCTAATGTAAGATGGCTGGAAAAGTGTTGTGTCAAAAGCCTTGGCTAAGTAAAGATAGGCTGTATGTACTGTTTGCCTTCATCCAGGGCTTTGGTGACATTCTCAAAGAAGTCTACCAGGTTTAATAAGTTACAAGTGTTACAATAGTCTAGATTCAGCAGATATGAAACTAGTCTATGCTATGTGCTAGCTGCTTAAAGCAAAAGAACAGATTTTTTTAAGTGCAGATGTGATAAAAAAACAGGTGGAAAAAAAAAACAGTCAGATCTGCTGAATGAGGAATGACCCTCTGGAAAGGAGCAATTTCCTCCCACTACCATCTGAAACCCTGATGAATGATTTTCAGAACCCATTTGTCTGAAACAATTTGTTACCAAAGACAAAACTGAAGATTCAGACTTTCTAGAATCATTCAGACTTATTGGAGTGTCCTTGGTTTTGGGTGACTGTGGTGGTGCAGTGGTTAGAGTTGCCACTTCACAGCAAGAGGTTCTCTGGTTTGATCTTCAGCTGGGGTGCCTTCTGTGTGGAGTCTGCATGTCCTCCCTGTAGTCGCATGGGTTTCCTCCGGGTGCTCCGGTTTCATCCCAAAGACATGCTGTAGGTGGACTGGACACTCTAAATTAGCCCTAGGCATGAGTGTGTATGTGTGTCTTCTGTGGAAGGTTGGGCACTGGGCTGGCAACTTGACATTGTAAAACTCCATTGCCAATCATGAGCAGACAGGTTATCCACTTTGGCGACCCCTAACCAAGAAAAGCCGAAAGAAGGGGTGTCTTTGGTTTTGGGAGGTTTGAGACTTCTATTTGGAACCCCATTGCCACCTCCTTTTAAATGTCTGTTTATATGAATTCTTTTGAGACTGCTTTTTCTGTTTTTTGCCAAAACTGGATGAAGAGAAAGAAAATCCCTTGGACAATTTGGAAAAGGTGGGCTAAAAATCTTAAGAGATTCCCTGGATCAGCTTGCCCCTTTTATCACACTTTTTGATCATTTCTGCAGCAGAATGGCCAATCACTAAATCTCTATCCAAGGGAGAATTTAAAATACCTTTTTACATCATTTAGGAGGTTCTGAGAATGCAGCCAAGTAAAGCTTCTTAAAACAGTATGTAGTGGCCATAGCCCTGAAAGAAGTATTAACAGAGTCATACATATACTGCAATCAATGAGTAGTGATCTATGTAAAAGAAGTAATTAAATTATTTGGGTTTATATCATAACATCGAAGTAGTAAAACATCTAATGTTATAATATCGAACCCAAAACCTTGAACACTGAAAATAGCGAAGCTGTAGAACATCGACTTCTTTCCTAGGGAAAGAATTTGGTGGGCTGTTTCTGCCGCTTTGCTATTTTCTCCACTGTGGTGTGAAGGTTATGGACCGGGTTAAGGTAAGTGTGTGAACGGACCAGGTTAAGGTGAGTGTGGGAATGGGATAGTTAGGGAACTTAGGGTTAGGGAGCGGGTAAGATGAGTGTGTGATAGTTAGGGGCCTTAGGGTTAGGGAGCGGGTAAGGTGAGTGTGCAATAGTTAGGGACCTTAGGGTTAGGGAGCGGGCAAGATGAGTGTGCGATAGTTAGGGACCTTAGGGTTAGGGAGCAGGTAAGGTGAGTGTGCGATAGTTACGGACCTTAGGTTAGGGTTTGGGTTAAGGTAAGTGGATAGATAGTAGTGTATGCATGGTTTAGTGTAGGGTTAGAAGTAGGATTTTAAGTGTATATGTGTGGATTACTTTTTATGGTATGCTTGTGTTGTGTGTGTGTTTCTCGGAACAGCGAATATTCCCCCTGGGAAAATATTTGCTGTTTTCTGAACTTTCGATTATATCACATTTCGAAATTCGAAGTTCGAGCTTATGGTGTTCAATACTTTGGGATTTCAATTATGTGATATAAACCCAATTATTTAAAGTAGATTTTCCTCATAAGAAAAAAATGAACAGAAAGGATCCCTCATATTTTCAGTTTATCAGAACAAACTTAAACATGTAAACCTGACAATTTAAAATTCTGAAATTCAAAGCTGCAGAAACATACTCTTTTCCCCCATAACTATCAATAATTTCCCCATCCTTATTAGAAAGAGTAGCACTGGATTTAACTAAGTGCTTAGCAAAAAAGGAGTCAACTAAGGCTAAGGAGTCAGGTTTGGGAATAATGTATAAAATGCAAGACACAGAGAAACTTTATACATCATATCTGCGTTTTTAGGGACAGCTGGCTGACTACCAGGAAAACAGCAGGCAGTAAGACACACATCCTCTAAAGCAGGCAGGACAGGAGGAATGGGTGTAGGTTCTGGAAAATCCTGTAGCAACGCTTAGTAATAGTGTTAGTGTTTTCTGAGGGATTGAGAAATGTTATTGTTCTCCCACTGAAAACACTAGGACATTCTAGTCACAGAGAAACTGAAACCCCAACAGGGAGAATCAGAAAGTGAGTTCTCATCTGAGTCTGAATTAGAATCTGAGGACAAAACCCTGAATCTGTCCCTGCATCTTCCTTTTCAGATTCAGAATTTTGAATCTCTTCAGGAAAGGAGGCATCTCCCTTTCATTTACCGGAGATGACTCTACAAGAAGGATCAATAGCCTGAATCAAATCCTGAGCCATTCCCACCAACTTCTCCTATCCAAAGAAATTTAAGGAACGGTAGATGCATGCTTAGCTTTCTATTTCTTTTTGACAAGAAAAAATGGGGCCAACCATGTTACTAATGGCAGCCAATACTATGGCAGCCTCACAATGGAAAAATAAATAGTTTCTCCACAGAAAATATTTTATCAGTTAGCTGGCATTACTTTTAAACTGACAGAAACAAGTGCTCCATTTAAAAGCATGTTGCACTTTCAAGATAATTTATTAAAATACAACATTACTAGCTTTAAAACAACTTTCCTGAAGAGAACAGTAATAAAACATCAGTAATCAATAAGAAAATCAAAGGTTTTTCCCCAAAGGGAACTTATCTACCCAGATAAGAAAAGTATAAGCAGATCGGCAATCCTCGGAAGCCTCAGAGGAGCATACTCCTCAGTGGCAGGAAAGTACTGAAGGGCTTCACACACAAATCTGTCCTTTAATTAGCTGCACATGAGCTGCTTGACAGTTTGGGCATGTGGAAGGTGCCCTGAAGCTTTGGATGTTAGCTGGCTGTTATATCCTTGGTAGGATATAACTCACATAGTTAAGGCTTGGCTACTACAGCAGTGATCAGTATGAAGAAAGTACAGTTGTGTAAAATCTTACCATATCAGTAGATGTCTTTGCCTTCACTGCTGCAGTATTCATCAAGTATGGAATTCCCTGGCATGGAAGCCTGATGTCTGGCCAGTCTACCGAGGTCTACTATTGCTTTAAGGTACATGGAACATCACCTAAATGCTCCTCGCATAAAGTAGGGCATGAGGTAACATTCAGGCATACCATCCTCAGAACTGATTGCCCCAGTAGGAACACCAGTCCATGGAAAACCAAAGAGGATCTGCACATCCAGGAAGGAAAAAGACCAGGGGGATGGAGGGATGGAGTGAATACCGCAGTGATGAAGGCAAAGACATCTACTGTTACGGTAAGATTTTTACACAGCTGTACTATGCCCTTACATTCGCCGCTGTGGTATTTATCACATATGGGAGAGTGCCGATGCTCAAGAAGAAACGTGGGAGGAAGAAGAAGCAGTAGAGCCTTCTAAGAAGAAATGAAGAATAGTATTAGCAAAACCAGAGTTCTAGCTCCGGAGACACCATCCAACTTGTAGTATTTGGTAAAGTATGCACAGAAGTCCAAGTAACTGCTTCAAGAATAGAATTAGTGTCTAAGTCCTTGAAAAATGCATGAGAAGAAGCCACAGCTCTAGTAGAATGAGCGTTTACAGAAGGAAGGCTCTTGCCATGAAAAGAGTAACAAAAAAAATAGCCTTTGAAATCCAAGTAGAAATTCTTTGCTTGGAAACGGCTAATTCTAAAGACCTAGGATGAAAGGAAACAAACAAATGGTCTCATCCAAATAAAATCTGAGCTGTCTATGCATGTCCAAGGTATGCACCACCCTCTCACTGTCAGATTGCAGAGAAGGGAAAAAAGTAAGCAGATTAATAAACTGATTAAGTGACAACTCATTAACTACCTTAGACATAAATGAAGGATTAGTATGCAAGGACATCCTGTCCTCATGAAATATCAAAAAACCAGGACAAGCCATAAGGGCTTGTGGCTCTATATTAGCCTATCGAATGGATTAAATAGCAAAAGCTATTTAGTTGATGCCATACTGTCGAAATGGCAAAATAATGAAGACATGGGACATCAAATTTTTTCCCAGGGAAAAAATTCTGTGGGCCGTCTTCGGGACTTTGCCATTTCCTCCACTATGGTGCAATCTCAGAGTTGGTATATTTAAGTAAGGGGGGTGTGGGGGATGAAGCCCCCACTTATCTTTGGGTCTTATCTCTGGGTTTGTAACAACCTCAGGAGAAACACCTGGCAGAGACTGGACAGTGGAAGATTCCAGTCTTACCTTTTTTACCTTCTTCTTCCCTAATGGCTGACACTTGGGGTGGGAAGTTCCTTCCATTGTATCTTTAGCAAGAAGCTTAAGATCCTAGTTCTTAAGATACAATGAAAGGGAAGAAAGCCTACTACAAAGGGTTTTTGCGATGAATGCCTGACGAATCGAACAAGATGTATGGTTGTGAAAAGCTCCTTGGCAAAAAAGGCACGTATTGTGGTGGTCTTTATGGGGAATCTGTCTCCCGTACTGGCATTTACCCTTCCTTGATGACATTAACCCCAACAAGCACACAAAATGCAATAAAAAGAGCAAAACCCCAGTTGGGTACTTATCTGCAATGGTGAGAACTTCAGCAAACAGGAGAAATTACTGGAATACAAAAATGCAGTAAAAATGACAGAAAATGGATGCAGGCAAACAGACCGATGGTTAGAAATAGAGTTCAGACTGGCAGCAAAGAAGTTCTGAAGATGGTATGCCTGAATATCACCTTTATGCCCTATGGTACACAAGGAGCATTTGGGAGACATTCAACGAACCTTAAAGCAATGGTAGGCTTTGGTAGACTGGCCGGACATCGAGCTTCCATGGCAGGGAATGCCATACATGATGAATTCTGCAGTGGTGAATGTAAGGACATCATATGCTTTGTGAAGTGAGGAAAAATAGATATATGATGATAGAAAATATTCCATAATGAGATAGAAATCATTATTTGATGAGGGAAATGGTTCTGTCATCTTTCAGACAGATGTTACTGTCATGAGAGAGAAATGGTTCTGGCTTTAGAGAAATGGTTCTGTGATGAGAGAGAGAATGGTTCTGTGAAGAAAGAAATGATTCTGTGCTGAGAGAAATTTATGTATTTATTTATTTATTTATTTATTGACATTTGTTAACTGGGTTGGTCCATCTGGGCTTGTGGCCCATTTTCAGTGGAGACCCGAGGAGAAAAGCTCCAAAAAAAAAAAAAAACAGAAACAGTTTACAGAGAATCAAACATTTGAGTCAAAAATATGGTCAAAATCAGTTATACAAGAACATTAGAGAAACAAAGCAGAAATGCAAACACATGATATATACATATCAATATTTTTACATACTAAAAATATATATTTACATATTTACAAAAAGAGTTAAGTCCAACAGTATTGATTGTAGAGTTTAATAAGTATCCACAATAGTGGAGAACTTAGTTGTATGTGGAGGGACTGAGAAGGTATATAGTAGGGTTGTGGAGAGCTTAGGTAGGGGCTTGACAATGACATATTTTGGAGTTGACTAGATGAAGTTTGAGATTTTCTTTAAAGTTGGATGGGTGAATGATGGACCAAATGTCTCTTGGGAGTTTGTTCCAGGCTAGGGCGACTGACTGTTTATATAGGAGTTTGCCAGCTACTTTTTGGGGTTGGTAGATTTGTAGTAGTTGCTGATTAGAGGTACAGGGAGTCCACGGAGGAGTGTAGATAGAGATGAAAGCAGAGAGAGCAGGGCAGGATGAAGGTTTGTAAAGAATGAAGTGTAACATTTGAAGTTGTGACAGCAGTAGAAGATGGGGGATTTCTAACCAGTGGAGAGTGTTTAGGGCAAGGCAGTGATGTGTATTGTATGGAGAGTTTGTGATAAATCTAGCTATCTTGTGGTAAGTTTGTTAGAGTTTGATTAAAGTAGTAGTTTGGATGCTAGTGAGTACTGGGGCAGCATATAGAAGGGAGGGGAGGAGAAGAACTTGTGCAAGGGAGAGTCTGGCATTTGTAGTTAGAAATGTTTTGTTGCAATACAGTAAACCAAGTTTCTGGTGAGTCTTTTTTATGCTTTGGAGGATGTGCAAGTTGAATTTGAGTTAATCATCTGTGATGACCCCAAGGAGTTTAGTGTGAGCTTCAGGTTGGATAACAGTGTTATTAGAGGCAGTAATAGTAAAGGTGGATTTGAGGTGACAGAGAGATCGGGGAGAAAAATAGTAAGAGTTTGGTCTGTTTAGGGTTGAGAATGAGTAGATTCCTGGACAACTACCATTCAGTGGATAGGAAGGCCTCTTGAGTAAGAGTGTGGAGATTGGTGATATTGTCTGAAATGGAGATGAAAGTCAAATTGTCTGCATATTGGATGAGGGAGGATTGTTTACAAGAAATATAGAGATCATTGGTAAAGACATTAAATAAGAGGGGACCCAGGATGGAACCTTGTGGACAGGTATGAATGGAGAAGTGGATGAGAGCCATTTAACAGACTGCTGCCTGCAGGATAAGTAACTGGAGAACCAGGCAAGGGAGAAAGAAGATAGATTGAGGTCTGCAAGTTTAGATAGCAGTAGGGGATGGGAGACTGTAGCAAAGGCTTTGGAAAGGTCAAGGAAGAGACATGATATGAGTTTGCTATTGTCTAGGACCTCGTCAATGGTATGTGTAAAGGCTAAGAGGGCAGTAGTTGTGCTGTGGTTGGGACGGAAACCATGCTGAGTGGGAATAAGGAGGTTATGCTGGAAATGGTTGTCTGATGAAAGACAAATGGTTCTGGGATGATAGAAATGCTACTTTGAGAGAGAACTCATTCTGTGATGAGGGAAATGGTTTTAGCATAAGAGAGAGAGGAATAGAAAAAATGTTGCGATGATACAATATGTCCTGTGATGAAAGAAATTGGTTTGTGATGAGAGAGATGGTATAGTAATGAATGTTATGAGCTGTGACATTTTGATAGAAAGCTGAGAAGTGGTTCTTTGATGAGGAGGCTTGTTTTTATCAGGCTGTGGATGGCATTTCATTACTGAAATTAAGAGGAAATTCCTTAATATTCCAAGAGCAGTATAAGTTATTTCTTACACTTATTTCACTGAACTGCACTTCTTTTTTTTTTCAAAACAGGTTTATTGTTTTAACAAACAAGAGAAATATCATAACAATTTTATACAAGTAATTCAAAATAGATATGATTATAACATTCAACAAAACAACTAAAGTATTTACAAAGACATCCACTACAATCAGGTCAATTAATTAAACTAAAATACCATGCTATTGAAATTAGGATTTTTTTAACAAATGTTGTAAATTATCCCATACAATATAATAAGATGTTTTTCTAGTTGTTCTTGACCTAATTGTGTTTATTTCCGTATGGCACACTGTATTCATAACATTTTTAAATTCATTGAACGAAGGAGGTGTATCTGAAATCCAATTTCTGGTTATTATTTTCCTAGCCACTGCTAGAATAGACCATAACAAGGGAAGCTTAACCTTTTTAACACTTTGAGGTACAGGTGTGTTGAATAATATAACAGATTTAGAAATAATGAAATTATCTGTAAAAAGAGCCTGCAAAAATTCATTAATTGACTTCCAGTATTCTTTCAATTTTATACAGTCATAAAACATATGAGCCCAGTCAGCATTAATTTCTACATTACATCTCTTACATAGATTATCTTTATTATTTATTTTATTCATCATCAAAGGTGTATAAAAAGATCTATGTAAAAATTTCCATGTATAAAGTCTCCAGACAATGGAAGACGTAGTTCTATAGGCAGATTCCAATATATATTGTTTATCTTGTTGATTTGGTGGGTCCCCATTAATAAAAGTGAAATAATTCCAGTATGTATCTACACTGTAAAAAGTTTCTTGTCTGATAATTTTATGTATGTATGAAAGTTTACCTTTATCAGAAACTTTATGTTGTAAATTTAATATCAAGTAATCAATCAGTGTTGGAATAGATTCTTTAACTGTTATAGACATTAGATCTATTTTATTAATGAGATGTTGTCTAAAGGTCTGAACCTCTAACCAGCAAGTTTCTCTTAGATCAAATTCTTGTTTTAAGAAATCTAGATTTTTAACTTTATTATCAGATATCAACTGATATCAGTACTTTAGATCATTATCTATAGCTAAATGAGTTCCTTCAGAAGTAGATGACAAAAGCATACCCTGAGTATACATTATAGGGAATATAATAAAATTCCATTCCCTATACTTAGAGTACATGAATATAAAGTTACAATAGCTAATAATAATATTTAATGGGTAACAAACCATATGTTTAGGTGTAATAGGTGAAGTACAAAATTCCTTTAGTAACCATAACATGGAGTTATTTACAATCATATTTTTATGTGTTAAGGAGATTTTCATGAAGTGCATACTAATTAGCTCCCAATAATCTTTCCATTTTGTGACATATGACTGATCTATTAATAAAGTAATAACTTTTACAATAGAAGAGATAGTATATAAATTAAAGTCTGGAAAAGAAATACCCCCTTGAGACCAGCTATTAGTATGTTTCTTTAATGCAATCCTAGGTCTATTAGGTGCCCATAGGAAATTTAACATTATTGTATTCAGTTTCTTGATAATTATTTTTGTAGGTGGAAGTATTATTGATTGTATTAAGTATAAAATCTTGGGGAATATTATCATTTTAATAATTGTAAGTCTCTCCTCCATAGTAAAAAACATATTATTCCAGGTATTAAAAAGATTTTGTATATTAAGAAAACAGGCATTATAATTATTATATATAATAGATTTAATATCTTTAGATAGTATTATACCCAAATAAGTTATCTGACCTGAATTGGGTACATATTTAGTAAAATCACTAATGAGAATATTTTTTCGTGTATATATAGGTAGTATTTTAGTTTTTTCTTCATTGAATATTAAACCAGAAATACTTTTAAAATTCATCATTTTATCAAATAGAGACTGCATAGAAGAATTAGATCATGCTGATGTAATTAGAACATCATCTGCAAAAAGTTGAATTTTGGATGTTGTATTTTCATCTATTTCAAAACCCTCTATGTCAGTACTGTTTCTGATCAAATTAGCCCAAGGCTCCATTACTAAAGTGAATAATAGTGGAGAAAGTGGACATCCTTGTTTTGTACCTTTAAAAATGGGTATTTTTTGTGAAACTCGTGTTCCTACCTTAATATAAGCTAATGTTCCTTTGTATAAATGCTCAATTAGATTTACAAATGCATCTGAGAAGTTTGTGCACTTCAGTAAGGTAAACAACTTACTGAATCAAATGCTGAACTTATATCAAGACTAATAAGTGTTAAATCTTTCTTTTTCCTATTTGCAAAATCAATTAATGTTAAAGTTCTTCTTATATTATCAAAAGTATTTCTATTTACAATGAAGCCTGTCTGATCTATATCTATAATGTCGGGGATGATTGTCTTCAATCTATCAGCAAAAATACTCATAAACATTTTATAATCAACATTAAGTAATGAGATGGGCCAATATGAAGTACATCTAGTTGGATCTTTATTAGGTTTTAAAATTGGCGAAATAAATGTATATTGCCAAGATGGGGGGTTATTAACTCAGTTTGGGCCAAAATAAAACCTTATGTATTAATGAATATGTACTTTTAGAAAGGATTTTATATATCTCTGGTATAATACCATCATTACCCGGTGCTTTGTTTGATTTAAGCTTATTTATTTGTGTAATAACCTCTGTATATGAAATACTTTTGTCCAATAGTTTAATCTGTTGTTTATTAAGCTTTTATTCATGTTTGTGGTTATAAACTCCTTTATTTTATCTTTAGGTTCCATGTTAATGTTATTATGGTTAATTTTGTGAAAGTGATTTCTAAATTCATCTAGTATTTCTGGTATACTAGAAACATTCTTTTTTCCTTAGAGAAAAGATTTCTTTGATATGGTTTTGTTTATTCAACCTTTTTGTTTTATTTTTAAGTCTATGTAAGTATTTGGGGCTTATTGAATAAGACAAAACTTGTATTTCTCTAAAGTTATTTTAACTTTATGAGTTAAAATTTCTTTGTATTTCTCATTTAGTTTGTTTATTTCTTCAATAACTTTCTTGTCCATAATATTTTCTTTATTATTATGTTTATAAGAGTCTAATTTACTTTGAATATCTAACAATTCCTTATCCCAAGATTTCCTTTTATTATTATACCATCTGATACTTTGTCCATATAGATATGATTTTAAGGCATCCCAAACATAGACAATGGAGACTTCAGGAGTATTATTTATGTCTAAAAATGTTTTACTTCTGAAAGTATATATTCTTTATAGTCTTTTAGTTGAGTTAAGTATGCTGGTATCCTTTTGATCTGAACATTATGAGTATTTTTATCATGAATTCAAAACAATTGAATTATGATCAGATATAGGACATGAAATGATTTTGGAATTAATTAAATCTGTTACCATCTGGTTAGAAATAAAGACCCTATCTATTTTTGAATAAGTTTTGTATCTGTTAGAAAAAAAGGTGTATGGTAATGACTTTGAATCTATCTGATTATTAATATCATTCAAATGATAAGAATTAGCAAAATCATTTAAATGTTTTGCATTAGATGTAATTCTTCTTTTTGGTAGTGGTAGTATCACTTTCATGTAGTATACAATTAAAGTCACCAGCTAAAATAATATCTCTTATAGAGAATGATATGATCTTATCAAGATGATGTTTCACTGTATTAATACCAATTCCAGGTATCCAATATACATTAATTAAAGTGTAAGTCTTCCCATTAATTTGTATTGTAACCATACAAAACATTCCTTTGTCATCCTGATAAGACTTAATGGTTTTAGGAATGGGCATACTTTTATTCCATAAAATAGCCACTCCTCTTTTTTCTGAGTGTGCTCTGAACTAACCAATACTGTATATTTGTTTGTGGCTAGTTTATCAATATCTTTTTTCAAGAGATGGGTTTCTTGCAGGAAGACTAAGTTGGCCTTATGTAAATTAATGTATCTTATTAGGCTTGCCCCTTTACACGGATTATTCAATCCATTAATGTTTAAAGAAATTCCTTTTAAAGATGTCATTTGGCATTTTTAAAACTTAAGAATCTTATGATCAAAATAACAAATAACAACATAAGTAATGTTACATCTCCTCCTTTAGGTGTACCTTTAAATATAGCTGTATTTATTGAATCTCATATGGGATTGTGTATAGGATTCAATTTTGTTTGTAGTGACAATGAGTGAACAAAATATATTGTGGATGTCAAAACTATATACATATAACAATGAACAAGTGAAAATAATGTAAGGATTAAACCTTGCATCCAGCCTGGAGTTAAAAACTCCAACTTAGAGTAGTATTTACCACTCAAGTTAACCCCCTACCCTAAGCAGCAGTACCTCAGCTACCACCTTATCAATTTAATACTGGTTATATTTAACTTAAATTAACAGCTTTCAATTCAATTATCTAGCAAGACAAAACTACACATTTGATAAAACAGCATCATATAAACTAAAATAAACTTTTTTTTTAAACTATTCATACTACTATATACATCTATGTAATATAATACACTTGTATTCAAATAGCATTCAAATAATCTTGATATTAGGAACCAAGGGGAGAGAGAGAAATAAAAGACGTGAAAGAGGGAGAGAGAGTGAAAGAAAGAGAGAGAAAAAAAAAAAAAAAAAAAGGAAGGCATATTTACATATTAATTTATTCAAACTATGTAAAAATAAGTTCTAACATTCATTTAAATCAAAAGCTTTGGCTAATATGGTTCAGACATTACATATATTAAGATGCATCTATTTTCTGTCATGTAAATGCAGTCAACAGCTTCCAAAAAAAACCTTGAATTGCTTGTATATGAGCATTTTACTCATACTCATTATTGTCAATAGAATAAAATATTATATTTATAGAAATTGTTATAAATCATACTGCATAGTTATGCAAATTCTCAGAAACACTTGCATTATTGTAAAAAAAGCCATCTGTATTTTGTATGTCTATACTACTGCTTTAAAATATATCACATGACAATTTCTTCCAGAATAGAGTTATAAAGTTATTTATGCTTGTCAATCAGATGAATTAAATGAGTTATAGTAATGTATATGTTTGGAACATAAGTTTTTAACACATATTAGTATGCTGCAGTCAAGTAGATTTTCAAAAACACTTGAATAAATGTTTCATTTTCTATGCCTTCAAAAATAAGACATTTACTTACTACAAGAAACTGCATCATTTAAAATCATTATAACTGACATATTTTATGAATTATAACATAGATATTTAAGTAATTATATAAAATAACTCACATTTAAATGTTAAAGAGTTCATTTTCCTTCACATAGTCGCATTTGCATCAGTTCTACTTCCTGGTAGAGTGTTCTTCCTGAATCTGCGATGTGTCAGTGTGATATCTAGGTCAAAGGTCAAATTGACTGCTTTCAGCTTCTCTGTGAGAATTTTGAGAGTTGAAGCTTTTAAAACAACTCGAGGACACTGTTCATGAGGCAGCACACATCCCAGATTGTCTCCCTTAACATTTTGGCAGGAAACTTGTTAAAAACTAGTGACAAACATTCATTTAGCAGTGTAAATGCATCAAAACATGACAAAACCTTTGCGATGTATTTTACAGGTTATTACAGCCTCTATGTAAGTGAAATTAAGCCCAAAGTTATTAATAAGTAATAAAACTCAATATTTTTGTCCCAACTCAATTTCTATGCAAATCTTATTATTTACTGTGTCTATATGATCAAAAGCATTTCTATATATTAATATGAAAAAAAAATAAAGAAAAAGAATAAAGAAAAGAAAAAGAGTGTGGAAAATAAAAGAGTGTAAAGCAGAAATAGAAAAAATGTAAGAGAAAGCTATAAGAAGTATATACAATGGAATATTACTTACACTGAACTGCACTTCTGAAACACTTATAATTGTGCTATGCAGTTAATCTACTACATTTTGCACTGTTATAAAGCTTTTTTTACTGTTGCATTTATGTACTGTTTTATACTGTTTTAACTGTATTTTTCATTGCTAGATACTGTTTCATTACTCTAATTGCATATTTACTGAATTACTTAACTGTAAACTGCTTTTTCATACTGAGAGTTGTATTTTCTGTTTGTGAGTGCTCTATCTGAGATTTTCTGTGCATTTTTGATTTTTTGTGGTTTCTGTGTTCTAATCTAGTCTGTGCATTTTTGATTTTTTGAGGTTTCTGTGTTCTAATCTAATCTGTTTACAGTTAAAAGCATTCTCTAGAGTCTGCTTGCTCCTTGATCTGTTTTAAAACTTTCATTTAGTGACTACAGCTAGGAACTGTAATAGTATATTTGATCTGTGACACTCCTCCCAGTCTAGTGTCATTAGTTCATTCAATCTAATAGAGAACATTTGTGAAGGCCAACCCACTCAGATTCTTAACCTTGAATTAACTTCTGTTCCAGCTTTCTCCATTTCCACTTTACTGAAGAAAAAAAAATGTTAAGCTTGCTTCCCCCCTTTCCTGTAACAAGTCTTGTCCAGATACAGATTTGCTGCATCCAGGACTGTTTGTAAGCTCCTGAGCCCCCCCCCCCCCACTTAACTAGGGTTAAAGTATTCCTGGCGCCATAATGTCTGCTCTTCAAATTTTCCCTTGCAACTAACCAGCTTTTTAGTTTTACCACTCAAATCTGTTTCTTTGAGCTCAGCACTTGTTCAGAACTCGTTGTAAGCACTAAATAAGCTACAAATTACTACAGCACTCAACTTTCCTCACTTGTCTAGAGGAAAACAGTTTTTAGTACTTAATAAATAAGCACCAATCCAGGCATGTCTCAAGGTCAGCTCCCGGTGTTTTCTCCTGTCTACCTGATGAATCTGGGCATCTTGGGACAATGCAGCAATTGCCTCATGTACACAGACAACCCTCTCCTCCTACTACCCAACACTACGACCTGTGAAAGATGCACTTATATAGCCAAGCTGGAAGCAAAGCTCTCTTCACCGAAGACTGGACTAGACAGTCAAGAGGAGAAGATAAACACTTGCACTGCACCACACTCATCACATAGTCCCTCACATTCTATGTCACAAGATGGGTTGCCAACTGGCTTACTAACAGAACCCGCACTGTAAAAGTAGCAGACTCCAAATCAGACTTCAGACCAGTGACAAGTGGAGTACCACAGGGTTCAGTCCTGGGTCCTCTCCTGTTTGGTATCTACTTCTCTGAAGTACAGGCTAACACAGAAGGTCTTTGGCTAACTTAATTCACAGATGACTGCAAACTAGGAGCCATAATCAAAACTCCTAATGATGTGGACATCCTACAAAAGGGCCTCACTGAGACAGATGCCTGGTGTCAAACCCATGGTCTCAAGCTCAATGCCAAAAAGTGCATTGTCATCCCCTTTGGTAAAAACTCTGTACCCATGAACTACCACATAGGCGGTAGCCTACTTAACACAGAAAGTGTGATAAGAGACCTTGGGACACAGGTGGACAGTAGTCTCTCCTTTGATAATCACATTGCCACAGTGGTCAGGAAATCCTTCTACATGGCACACCTCATCACAAAAGGTTTCTCATCCAGAAAAAAAGAGGTCATTGTTCCCCTCTACTCATCACTCATTAGACCCATTATAGAGTACAACACGCCTTTTGGTATGTGCCTCACAAGACATCTACAACAACTGAAAAGGCCACAGAAATACCTCACAAAGAGGATTACTGGCCTCAAACAGATGCCTTATGCAGACCTTCTCAAAAAACTCCAGCTTTACTCCATCGCATATCACCTACTCAGAGGTGATCTCTGCCTGACATACAAAGCTATGTCAAACCCAGAGCTGTTGGACATGCTCCACTTAAAGAAATCCCAATCCCTCTGAGCTACATGCTCTAGGGACCTAAACCTTGTCACCACAATAAACAAAACATGCTGAAGGGATAGATTCCTGTCCCAGAGACTTCCCAGACTCTGGAACAGACTACCCATCTATGTCAAACAGAGCTCCTCACTAGCACTCTTCAAGAAAAACCTTGATGATTGGATGGGTAATAAGAAATTCACCCCGGGGATCACTTCTGTGGTTCTGCTTGACAGGGCACAGGAAAAAAATTTCTTGGGTGTCAAAAGCCAGGGTACCTTTTTGGCTAGGCTTGTATAGGCCCTAGGGCCAATAGCCTAGCACCTACCTTTGAACCTATGAACCTATGAAGAAATGGCACTGTGATGGGAGAAATGGCTCTGAAATGAAAGAGAAATGGCTCTGTGATGAGATAAATGGTACTGTGGTGAGGTAGAAATGGTTTTGTGATGAAAAAGAGAGTTCTGTGATGAGAGGGAAATGGTTCTGTGATGAAACAGAAATGAATTTGTGCTGAGACAGAAATGTTCTGTGATAAAAGAAATGCTTTTGTGATGAGAGATGGTTCTGAGATAATAAGGAAATGTTATTCTATAATGAGAGAAATGGTTCTCTGATGGCAGAGAAATTGTTTTTACATTAGAGAAATGGCTCTGTGATGATTGAAATGGTTCTGTGATTAGAGAGAAATGTCTCTGTGATGAAAATGGTTGTTATGTGATGAGAAAAAATGGTTCTATGATGAAGAAATTGTTCTGTGATGAGAGGAATGATTTTTGTAAAGAGGGAGACATCAATCTCTGGTAAAAGAAATGGTTCTGTGATGACACTAAAATCGTTCTGGGAGGAGAGAAGTGGTTCTGTGATGAAGGAAGTTATTCTGTAATGAAAGAAAAATGGTCATTTGATGAGTGAAATGGCTCTGTGATGAGTTAAAAATGGGTCTGTGATGTGGCAAATTGTTTTGTGATGAGGGAAATGTTTAAGTGATGACAAGAATAGTTCCACGATGAGACAGAAATGGCTTTATAATGAGAGAAATGTGATGAGAGAGAGGTGATTCTTTGATGAGAAATGTCTTTGTGATAAGAGAGAAATGGTTATATGATAATATAAGTGGCATAACAATATGAAATGTCAGAACTTGCATGAGCAAGTTCCATAATATGGAGACTAAGTGAAAAAATGGACTTAATATACCAAGACTGAGATGTCATTTATTAGAATATTCCTTTTTCTTCAAGTTATGGTAATTTCATAGTTTGGGGGTTAGGGGGCTTCTACTATGTCAGGAATGCAGTGTGGGTTATTAGAGCCGAGAAGTGATGCTTTGATCAGAGTTAAATGGTTCTGTAATGAAAGAGATGGTTCTGAAAAAGTACAAAATGGTTCTGTGATGAGAGAGAGAGAGATGGTTCTGAAAAAAAACAAAATGGTTCATAAAGGGTACTGTGATAAGACAGAAATGGTTCTTTGATAACAAAAGTGGTTCTGTGATGAGAGAAATTGTTCTGTAAGGAAAGAGAAACAAACTTGTGATAAAAGATGGTTGTGAGATATGCGGGAAATTGTTCTGTGATGAGAGAAATGGTCCTCTGATGAGAGGGAGAAATTATTTTGAAATCAAATAAATGGTTCTATAATAAGAGAGAAATGGTTATGTGATGAGTGAAATCATTTTAAGCTGAGAGAGAATAATTTCTGTGATGAAAGAAGTGGTTGTGTAATGAGTGTGAAATGCTCCTTTGATGAGAGAAATGGTCCTGTGATGAGAAAGAAATGGTTCGGTCTTTGTGAGATGTAATTGTATGATGGAAGAAAAGAGGTTCTGTGATGAAAAAGAGATGGTTCTGAGATAAATTAGTAATTGTTCTGTGAAAAGAAGTGGTTTTGAAATAAAGAAATGGTTGTGTGATGAGAGAAATGTTTCTGTGATGACAGAAATGTTTCTGTGATAAAGGAAATAGTTCAGTCATGTCTCTCTTCATATAGTCCAGAGAAGTGAAAGGTATGTCTCAAGTCATTCAGCCCAATATGTACTATGACAGAGTCATAATGGTAATTTTTAAGGTGACTTGAGTACCTGCGTGATTTGATGGATCCTGGCACCTGACAGGCAGTTGACTGTGACATTCTCCTTGTCCAGTCAGGTGAGAGGGACATCTGTGTGCCTCACTATGGAGTTGCCTATGACTAAGACATTAAGTTTTGAGGTGTTTTGACTTAGGGGCATATTTACTAAGACTCCGGTGTATCTGTTATGTGCAGTGGATTCTGTTTGCTTTGCAGTGTGTGCAAGTGGTTTGCGCTTGGAAGGTTTCAGATCTTTTGGAAGGCTTCTACTGAGTACTTCCGAGTATGTGGGTTTATGTGTTGTGACCTTGTTTTGTGTAAGAGAGATGATATGTGTGCATGTGTGTGTGCTGACAATCTGTTTGATGTTTGATTTGTTGTTACGTGAGAGAATTGATTTTATAGTCATACTGTAATTACATCTCTCACATTGTATTTGTTTGTTTTATGAGTAAGTGGTTGTCAGTGTATATAAGGTAATTATTACTCTGCCTCAGGATACCCATGGATACCCATGTCAATCAGGCTGATCAGAGAAATGGTTGGAAATTGACCGTCAATTATGGCAGTTTTTTACTGCAGCTACTATTGGGGAGTGGACTAGCTTGACCAGATTTTGCTCTAGGATTAACAAATGGTTTTATTCTGTTGAACACTAGGGGTCAGAAAAACTATGATAACTCTTCTCACTGAACAACTGAGTTGCCCACAATGCAACAGGGGAGCTTGGGTGGGTTCCACAGATGCCTATTAGAAAATTGTCTTTCAAGTTGTTTGCATCTGTACAGGGCACTGCTAAACCCTGCTGTATGGTAAGCAGCTACAGACAAATGCAAGGCTTAAATTCAAACAAGAATAAACACTTTTAAGCTATACCAATGGGAAAGCACACAATGAGCTTTCCTCCAGTAATCTCCAACTCAGCTGAGGCTCATATTACACACTTCTGCCACAAAGGTGCAGATAGGGTCCTCCTAATGTAAGATGGCTAGAATAGTGTTCAAGTGTTACAATACAATCTAGATTCAATAGATTTTAAACAAGTCTATCCTATGTGCTAGCTACTTAAAGCAACAGAACAGCTTTTTTTCAGTGCAGATGTGATGAAAAACAGGTGGAAACAAAACAGTCTGATCTGCAGGATGAAGAATGACCCCCTGAAAAGGAGAAATTTCCTCCCACTGCCATTAGAAACACTGATGAATGATTTTCAGAACTCATGTGTCTGGAATAATCTGTTACCAAAGTCAAAGATGAAGATTCAGACTTTCTGGAAGAGAAGAAGGACCAAGGTGTGAGGGGATCACAAGGTCTCTTGAATAGTCATTCAGACTTATTGGAGTGTCCTTGCTTTTCGGAGGTTTGAGACTTCTATGTGGAACCACCTTGCCACCTCTTCTTAAAAGTCTGTTTATCTGAATTATTTTGAGACTGGTTGTTCTGTTTTTTTGCCAAAATTGGATGAAGAGAAAGAAAATCCTGTGGACAATTTGGAAAAGGAAGGCTGAAAATCTTAGAGATTTCCTGGATCAGCTTTCCCCTTTTATCACACTTTTTGATAATTTCTTCAGCAGAAGGGCGAGTCACTAAATCTCTATCCAAGGGAACATTTAAAATACCTTTTTACATCATGTGGGAGGTTCTGAGAATGCAGCCATGCAAAACATCTTAAAACAGTACCAAGTGGCCATAGCCCTGAAAGAAGTATTGAGTCATACATACACTGCAAACAATGAGTAGTGACCTATACCAAAAAAGTAATTAAATTATTTAAAGTAGATTTTCCTCACAAGAAGAAACTGTACAGAAAGCATCCCTCATACCTTCACAGTTTGTCAGAGCAAACTTTAACACGTAAACCTAACAATTTAAAATTCTGAAATTCAAAGTTGCAAAAACGTACACTTTTTCCCCGATAGCTGTCAATATCCCATCCTTATTAGAAAGAGCAGCACTGGAATTAACTAAGTGCTTAGCAAAAAAGGAGGCAGCTAAGGCTAAGGGGTCAGGTTTGGGAATAATGTATAAAATGCAAGACACTGAGAAAAGTTATACATCCTGTCTGTCTTTTTAGGGACAGATGGCTATCAGGAAAACAGCAAGCAGTAAGACACAAATCCTCTAAAGCAGACAGGACAGGAGGAATGGGTGTTGGTTCTGGAAAATCCCGTAACAACTGTAAGTTCTCCTCTGAGTATGGATCAGAAATCTGAGGGAAAATCCTTGAAACTGGCCCTGCATCTTCCAGTTCAAATTCAGAATGTTGAATCTTTTCAGGAAAGGAGGCATCTCCCTTTCATTTACCAGAAACTACTCTACAAGAAGGATCAATAGCCTAAATCAAACCCTGAACCATTCCCACCAACTGCTCCTATCCAAAGAAATTTGAGGAGCAGTAGATACATGCTTGGCTTTTTATTTCTTTTTGACAGGAAAATGGGGCCAGCCATGTTACTAATGGCAGCCACTGCTTCCCCAGGGATGGGCACAGCATTTTGACACAACAGGGAAACATCCTTGTTTCCCCTGCCAGGAACAACAAGACTGGCTCTCCCTTACCTACTGAGGGAGGCCTCAAAAGCCACAGAAGACATGGCTAACCCCTGGTCCATAGTGGCTGTAGGTGCTATACCAGAGGAATCTGGGGTAAAAGATGAGTGATCTGAGGTACAACAAATGGCCACAGCACCTGCAGCTGAGTCAAATTGCTAGCCTGCTGGAGTGGCAGAGGCTGTTTACCTAACTTTTTCTTTTTGTGTCTGAAAGAAGGACTGACTATAAGACCGGCAATCTATTCCATGGTCAAGCTGAAAATGGTGCCTCTATCCTGGAGAAAACTAGCAATAAATGCCAGTAAAACTACCAGTCCACAAACATTACTTTTTGACAGAAAAAAAACAGTAAGAAGTACTTTTAAACACTATGGCAGCCTCACAATGGAAAAATAAACACAGTTTCTCCACAGAAAATATTTTATCAATTATCTGACACTACTTTTAAACTGACAGAAAAAACAAGGTCTCCGTTTAAAAGTATGTTACAGTCTCAAGACAATCTATTAAAATATAACATTCCTAGCCTTAAAATAACTTCCTTGAAGAGAACAATAATAAAACATCAGTAAAACATAAGAAAATCAAAGTTTTTTCTCCAAAGGAAACTTATCTGCCCAGCTAAGGAAAGTATAAGCAGATCAGCAATCCTCGGAAGCCTCAGAGGAGCATACTCTTCAGAGGCAAGAAAATAGTGAAGGGCTTCACACACAAACTTGTCCTTTAATTAGCTCCACTTGAGCTGCTTGACAGTTTGGGCAAGTGGAAGGTGCCCTGAAGCGTTGGATGTTGGCCGGCTGTTATATCCTTGGTAGGATATAACCCATATTGTTAAGGCTACTGCAGCAGTGATCAGTATGAACAGTATATATTTTGTGATATGAGAAAAATAGATACATGATGATAGAAAATATTCCATAATTAGATAGGAATCATTATTTGATGAGGGAAATGATTCTTTGATCAGACAGATGTTACTGTCATGAGAGAGAAATAGTTCTGGCTTTAGATAAATGGTTCTGTGATGAGGGAGAATGGTTCTGTGAAGAAATAAATGATTCCATGATGAGATAAATGGTTGTCTGATGAAAGCCAAATGGTTCTGGGATGACAGAAATGCTACTTTGAGAGATAACTTGTTCTGTGATGAGGGAAATGGTTCTGGCATGAGAGAGAGAGAGAGAAATTGCTGTGATGATACAACATGTCCTGTGATGAAGGAAATCATTTTATGATGACAGAGGTGATTCTGTAATGCATGTGACTTGTGACATTTTGATAGTAATCCGAGAAGTGGTTCTTTGATGAGGAAGAAATGGCACTGTGATGGGAGAAATGGCTCTGAAATGAAAGTGAAATGGCTCTGTGATGAGATAAATGGCACTGTGGTGAGGTAGAAATGGTTCTGTGATGAAAAAGAGAGCTCTGTGATGAGAGGGAATTGGTTATGTGATGAAATAACTGGTTCTGTGATGAAACCATACCTCTCAACTTCTGAGAGCAAGAAATCTGGACAAAGCCCTAAATAAAAGTGGGACAAAGGCCCACAAATAGAGGCAATTTTAAATGTTGCTCTTACAAACTTAGAAAGTTGATAGAATAACAGGTTTTGCATTAGCATGGATTTTCTGGAGGGTATGAAGTCTGAAACTCAAATGCCCGTCATTATTTCCTAACTTCAATCTTTAATAATTTGCCACCAATTTGCCAGAAAACTACAATTTTATGAAAAACTGACCAAAATATGAGTCAAAAATCTAGACATTCTGCAAAAATATATACAGTTGACTGGTATGGATGAAATAGAAATGAAATTGTGCTGTGAAAGAAAATGTTCTGTGATAAATGCTTCTGTGATGAGAGATGGTTCTGACATGAGAAGGAAATGGTTCTGTAATGACAGAAATGGTTCTCTGATGGGAGAGAAATAGTTTTTACATTAAAGAAATGGTTCTGTGATTAAATAAATGGTTCTGTAATGAAATAAGTGGTTCTGTGATGAGAGAAATGGCTGGTTCTGTAACAAGAAAGAAATGGTTCTGTGATGAAATAAATGGTTCTGTAATGAAATAATTGGTTCTGTGATGAGAGAAATGGCTGGTTCTGTAACAAGAGAGAAATGGTTCTGTGATGAAAAAGGTTGTTCTGTGATTAGAGAAAAACGGTTCTGTGATGTGGAAATGATTCACTGATTTCAGAAATGGTTGTCATCAGAGAGAGAGAGAGAAATGATTCTTTGTAAGTGAGAAATGCTTCCGTGATGGCAGAAATGGTTTTGTAATGAGAGAAATGTTTCTGTAATCAGAAAGAAGTAGTTCTGAAATGAGACGAATTCTGTGATGAAAGAAAATTTTTATGTGATGAAAGAAATAGTTCTAAAATTAGAGAAATGGATCTGTAATGAGAGAAATGGTTCTGTGATGAGAGAGAAATGTCTCTGTGATAAAAAAGGTTGTTAGGTGATGAGGAAAAATGGTTCTATGATGAAGAAATGATTTTGTGATTTCAGAAATGGTTCTGTGATGAGAGGAAAGATTTTTGTAAAGAGGGAGCCATTGATCTGTGATAAAAGAAATGGTTCTGTGATGACAATGAAATTGTTCTGGGAGGAGAGAAAAGGTTCTGTGATGAAGGAAGTTGTTCTGTAATAAAAGAAAAATCGTCATTTGATGAGTGAAATGGCTCTGTGATAAGTTAAAAACAGCATTGTGATGTGCCAAATTGTTTTCTGATGACGGAAATATTTAAGTGATGACAAGAATAGTTCCACGATGAGACAGAAACGGCTCTATAATGAGAGAAATTATGTTGTGATGAGAGAGATGATTCTTTGATGAGAGAAATGTTTTTGTGGTAAGAAAGTAATGGTTATATGATAAGTGGTATAACAATATGAAATGTCAGAACTTGCATGAGCAAGTTCCATAATATGGAGACTCAATGGGAAAAATGGACTTAATAACCCAAGACTGAGCTGGCCATTTCTCAGAATGCTCTCTTTTCTTTGACTTCATGGTCATTTCAGAGGAACGAAATGACAACCCAGAAACTGAAACCACACAAACAAGTGTTTAATTGAGCACTTTCATCTCGACAATGCAAAAGACTTCTTCAGAATAAAACCTCATAACAGCAACCACCTTTTATATACAGAGAAACTCATTTGATTTAGAATTCAATTAACAATTAAAACACATTTAAAGACACAGTAAGATCTTAGTAAATAAAATTCTTTCCTATGGTAAACGTGATGACACAAAGTTAAAACATTATGTTATAATAAATGCTTTTTACACACATTAAGCTAAAAAAGAACTATTTTACCATTCCGAACTAGCTTTTAATTTTAAAATGCTCTAAATAGAGCATTGATCATTTAGGCCCGGGGGGGGGGTGGTAACCGCATTCAGCCTAAGATGCCATTTAAGTTCTTTGAGTTCCAAGAACTAATTAAATGAACCTTCCCTTTGCCCCAAGTCAACGTGGTCAATGACCACAAATTTAAAAAAAATGTTGTGCATGTGTTAATATGTGTTTGACCAAAGAATTTTTCCTATCCAACTTTTTTATATTATACATGTGTTGACAAATTCTGGTACGGATCTGTTTAATGGTTTTCCGATGTAAAATGCCAAACATTTTTGGCATAATGCTATGTATAATACCTCTTGTGACTTACAACTATATTTCTTCTTCAAATAAATAGACCCATAGTTGTTGACAGACACTGATTCAGTTTCTAAAATGTGTTGACATTGGGTACATGACCCACATTTAAGCATCCTACCACTACTTTCCCTATAGCTCCTTCTCTTTTCACTGTGTTCTTAATGCAGATATCTTTCTGGTACACTGTTATAGTTTTTTCACCTACTACTTTTAAATATTGGGGGTCCATGGTAAAAATACACCACTTCTTGATAATACATCTAATGTCATGAAAATCATTATTAAAGGTTAGGACTAGTGCCCTACTGAAGTTATTGTTAGAAGCCAACAATCGAGAAGATCTAGAATTCTCAAGTCCAACTCCCATAAGTGGAGTGAAAATACCCCATACTCTTTTCTGTATTACTTCATTAAAGATATCATTGAGAAAAACTTCTGGGTAACCCCTTTTTAGAAACATGTCCTTTAAAATATCACTCTGTACCAAAAATTTGTCTGTGTCTGAGACCATTCTAGCCAAGCGGACACACTGTCCCTTGACTAAAATGTTTTCTGATGGAGAGGATGGAGACTAGAATAATATAGCAAATTGGTGGAGTACGTGGGTTTTCTATAGATGTTAGAGGAAAATTCACCTCTGTCCCTATTCTTAGAAAGTTTGATGTCCAAATAATAATTTTTTTCCCCAGACACATTCATAGTGAACCTCAAAAATGTAGTTGTAGAATGCAAGTACTCAAGGAAATCATTGAGTCTTACCCTTGTCCCTGTCCAAAAAATGACTATGTCATCCAAAAAATGTGTGTACTATATCCAATCATCTGAAAAAATACTGTTGAATACATAATTTAACTCCCAGTAGGCCAGTGGTTGTGAGATATGGGGGAACTTGTTCTGTGATGAGAAAAATGGACCTCTGATGAGAGAGAGAAATTAATTTGAAATCAGAGAAATGGTTCTATAATAAGGGAAAAGTAGTTATGTGATGAATGAAATCATTCTAAGCTGAGAGAGAAGCAGTTCTGTGATGAAAGAAGTGGTTGTGTAATGAGCGGAAAATGCTCCTTTGATGAGAGAAATGGCTTTGTAATGAGAAAGAAACGGTTCAGTCTTTTTGAGATATAATTGTGTGATGGGAGAAAAGAGGTTCTGTGGTAAAAAAAAGATGGTTCTGAGATAAGTGAGAAATTGTTCTGTGAAAAGAAGAAGTGATTCTGAGATAAATAAATGGTTGTGTGATGAGACAAATGTTTATGTGAGGAGACAGAAATGCTTCTGTGATGAGGAAAATAGTTCTGAGATTACAGGAATGGATCTGTGGTGAGAAAAATGGTTCTTTGATAAAACAGAAAATGTTCTGTCATGCAGAAATGGTTATTTGATAAGAGAAATGGTTATATGATGAGAGAGAGAAATGGATGTTCTTCATACTGATCACTGCTACAGTAACCTGACATATAAGGGTTATAGCCTTCAAAGGATATAACAGCCAGCCAGCTTCCAAAGCCTTAGGACAACTGACACACCCAAACCATTTGTCAGCTCATACTGAGCTAACTAAAAATAACTGTTTGGGTTCCAAGCCCTTCAGAACTTTCCTACCATCAAGAATGGTGATAATGTGCAGGCTTTTGAGGATCAATAGTGTACATTCCTTTCAGGAAAAAAAGTTCCACATTACTTTTAAACTTGCTAAAACTACTGTTTTGCAAAAAACAAGTACTTTTAATCTAAGAAAAAAAATATTTTCCTTGACAGTCTTGTGGCTTTTAACTACTTTTAAATGCACTTTTTAAACTTTGTGGTAAAAAGGTGTTAAAAGTTGTTTAAAACTAATTTTCTGTGGGGCTAGGGAAAGTGCTTAAAGTGTTTTTAATGTTTTTTCTGGGGGGGGGGGTGGAGTTACTTTTTTGCTATTTTCCTGTTTTACCATCTATTGGTGTTTTCCGTGGGAAAAAAAATCACACTTTCAGCTTGATCATGGAGCAAATTACTGGTCCCTCAGTCAGACTTTCTTCCAGCCAAAAAAAGAAAAAGATTGTTGCACAGCTTTTGCCACCATAGCAGACTGGTAATTTGTCTCAGATGCAGGTGGGTGACTCTGCTGTGGCCAAAGCTGCTTCTTCAGACCACTCATCTTTTTCTTTGGATCCCTCTGGTATTGTCCATATGGTCACCATGGACCAGGGGTTAGCCACATTCTCTAGGCTGTCAGGGTTCCCTCAGTGGCAAGGGAGAGTCAGTCTTGTTGATTATATATGAAGGGGCAGGGAATGTACCCCTGCTTAGCCATAATGTTGCCCACGTCCCTGCGGAAGCTGTTGTTGGCAATATTGGGGATGTTTTCCATAACTTTCCTGTCAACATGAGACAGAAAACTAAATATTTAGCTTTATCTGTGTCAATTAATCTGAACAGGGAAATGTATTTGGCTTGGGTGTGGGTCTCGTGTAGGCTCTTGACCCTTCTTGTAAAGCATTTTCTGGTAAAAGAAATAGGAATTCCTCTTTCCCTAAAGAGTTTTAATAACTGGAATTTGTAGGGAAATGTGAGGGAACAGATGTAGTATTTTCTCATGTTTCTTATTTAGATTCTAAAGAAAGTGTGTATCTGAATATTCCTGTAAGGGATTCTGTTTCTCTGAGACGATTTCCAGAATTAAACATTGTTTCCCTTAGAAAATATTATGATATGCTACAAGTGACATTTCCAGAATCGTCACCCACCCCCCAGTGCTGTCAACATGTGTTTGTCACAACCATTGGTTTTCCTGACAGCCAACCTGCTGACGCTAAGAAAGCAGCTAGAATGTGCAGTATACATCTGTCTTTCAAGTTTTTATACACATACATCCCACACCTGACCCAGCAGCTATAGCTTTAGTTAACACTGCTTCTGCCAAGCATTTTGTAAATTCTAATCCTTCTCCTTCTGATAAGGATGGTAAAGCATTTGATATGTTTGGGGAAAAGGTATATGGAACTTTGATTTTCAGAATTCTGAACTGTCAGGCTAATGTGTTAAAGTTTATCCTGACTACTTGTTAAATCATGAGAACTGTTCTGGCTTCAGTTTCCTCTTGTTAGGAAAAGTCTGCTCTGTGCAGTTTAGTTTTTCTATTTCCCATGGCACTACTCATTATTTGAAATGTGATTATGACTCTGTAGGTATTACTTCTAGGGCTGCTACCACTGGAACTGCTTTAAAGAGGTTGCCTGGATGCATGCTTTCTGCAAATGCATCCAGGAGGTTTTTTGGATGCATTCACAGAACCTCCCAGAAGATGTCAAAACTGAAATTTTGAATTCTCCTTTGGATAGAGATTTAGTTTTTGGTGCCTCTGCTGCTGAACATATTAAAACATGTGATGAGAGAGGTACGCTGATTCAAGGAATCTCTCAGACTTTTTAGCCCTCCTCCTGTAAATTCTCAAAGGGATTTTCTGCTCCCTCCTCCAGTTTTGGCAAGAAACAAAATAAACAGCTTCAGCAGAATGCTGATAAGCAGATATTTAAAAAGCAATGGCATGGAGATTCCAAAAAGAAAGCGGAACCCCTCCCAGAACAAACTATTACTATATAAAGGGCTTTGTCCCACCAACCAAACCTCAATCCACACCTTGCAGTCCCTTACCCCTTTCTGAAAGTCTGAATATCCATTTCTCTGTTTTGCAACAGATTGTTTCAGACAAATGGGTCCTTTCCAGGAGATTCTTCCTCATCCTCCAGAATAAACCATTCTCTTTCATTCTGCCTTACATCAGATGCTGTCTCGGGAGATAATATAATCTGTTCTCCTCCTCAGATGGGAAATGGATTTTACTCAAGAATGTTTTTGGTGTCAAAGGGAAAAAATCCTGGAGACTAGTTCTGGATCCCTCTTTCCAGAAATAGTGTATGATAGTGCCCAAGTTCAGAATGATTTCACTTCACAGCTAATTAACCCTTCTTCCTATTTTGGGTTTTCTAGTAAACTTAGATTTAAAATATGTATGTCATCATGTTCCTATTCATTCACTTTTCCAGCATTCCCTAAGGTTTTGTCCATGTGAATTGCATTATCAGTTATCTGCCTTACCCTTTTGGCTATCCACTTTGCCAAGGGTGTTCAGTATCCACATTTTTCCATATTTAGACAACTTGCTTATCTTTGCAGAGTCTTTTTCAAAGTGTCAGGAATCTCTCACCTGGGTAAGAGATCTCCTACACAGGCTGGAATTCCAAGAGAAGATTCAAAAGTATGTTTTGAGTCTATCACACAGGACTGTGTTTGTGGGGATATAAAGAGTTTTTCTTCAACAGGAAAAAAAATCTATATTTAGATGTATTCTAGCAGTTTTCCACTTAGACTTCTGTCAGTGCGAGGTAATACCTTAGGAGTTTGGATCTCATGGCATCCATGATTCTCCTGATACCTCTTGCGAGATTCCACATGAGAAAGATAAGATGATATCTGAAATCTCTTTGGTCCCATTATCAATACTCATTGTTTTTTTTCAAATTCCAGTTCTGGGATTTGTGAATAGGGAAATCACTTGCAGACATAATTTTTTTTCAGAATCTAGGTCTTTCATTCTCCCCTCCTGCTCCGAAGCAGTCAGTCACAACAGATGCTTCAGACTTTGCTTGAGGATATAAACCAGTAGGGAATTTGAGACAGGGGAAGACAGACCAAAACACATAAACATAAAAGCAATGCTAACAATTATAAAGGTTCTCAACCACTGAATCATCTGTGGTCCACAGGACAGCTTCAAGTGGTTATAGAAAATTCCACAGTGATGTACATAAACAAGTGGGAACACCCTATCTAGACTAGACACATTAGCATGGAATACAGCTTTACAGCACAAGCTCACTCTACAGGCATCTTACATCCCAGCAGAGCAAAATTGTGTGGCATAAAAGGTGAGCAGGACCAAATCAGATCATCATGAATAGAAATTGAATCAGTAGGTCTTCCAAGATTTGATCCATCTCTGTGAAATTCCTCAGGCAGACCATTCTGCTTCCTTGCGAAATAATCAACTGACAAAATTATTTTCCAGCACTCCATGGAAGAAGGATTGGAAGGCAGCTACCTTTTTTTTTTTTTTCTCTTTTCTTTTCTTTTCATTGTGTTAATTTTCTTTTTCTTGGACATGAATGTTCCTGTATGCTTTTTTACTCTTTTCACTGATACCCAGGGTACGTCTGAAAATTCTGAAGGAATCCCTCAAGATCATTGCGGTGACTCCTGTCTGGCCCAGACAGCAGTGGTTCTCTCTTCTTTTGAAATTGTCAAGGGACAATTACCACAAGCTTCTTCACAGACTGAATTTATTCACACAAGATCAGGAATGTTTGATACATGCTGACTCCAAACAGCTACATACAACTGACTGCCTAAATGACAGGCCCTTAATATGTTTTAGGTACCTGATTTCTGAGAATGTGCAGCAGGTAATAATGGAGGCAAGAAAACCGGCTACTAAAAATCATATATATGTATATATATATATATATATATATATATATATATATATATATATATATATATATATATATATATAAGCAAATGGAAAAGGTTTCCTAGTGGGTGCCAACAAAACAACCAGCTCCCTTTCAGATATATTGCTTTTCTGGTTTTACTGTACTACTATGAGTTACTATCCTACAGCCTGTCTTACTCCTCTTTCAAGGTTCATTTGTCAGCCATTTTAGCATGTCTGCCCATGGATCTACCTCTTGCAATGCAATCTCATATGAAAATGTTTTTGAAAGGGGTGCTAAGAAGCCTCAAGAAAACTGGTGGCTCCTCCATTTTGTTAAAGAGGCTAATACTTGTTTCATTTGAACCAGTTCATCTGGCTGACTTGAGGTTTTTAACATGGAAAACCGTTTTGTTGATTTTTCTCATATTTGCAAGAAGAGTTGCTGAGTTGCAAAATCTTATGATGGGTCATCCTTATCTCTGCTTTCACAGACTCAGGGTTTCATTGAGAACTAATCCTTTTATGCTTAAAGTAATATCTGAGTTTACTTCAAGCCAGTCTATATTACTCCCTGTTTGCTTTTCAGGAAGCAAAAATGAGGGAGAAAGCATTCTTTGCACCATGGATGTCCGCACACACCTCAGGTGCTATCCTAATAGAACAAAAATGTTCAGAATTTATTTTCAGTTGTTCATTTCTTGTGAATGTAAGAAGGGACAAACTGTATCAAAGCAGATTATTTCCAAATGGTTGTCTCAGGCTTTTACCTTTTGTTGTTCCATAACAAAATTATTCCAGGCAGGGTCAATGTTCACTCTACCAGGGCCTTAGCATCATCTTTGGCTTTTTGGAATGGGTTGGTCTCTAGAAACACTATAAACTTGATTCTTTCTCCAGGTCTAGGACAGACTTTGCTAGGACCATTCTTCAAGGGCTTCTGGACTCTTCCCCTTCCATCTCCCATTTATATTAAGCTATGGTAATTAACTCATATAGTTTAGGCTACTGCAGTAGTGCTCATTCGAACATCTATTGTTATGGTAAATTTACTTACACAATTGTATTTTCTTTGATAAGGGAAATGGTTCTCTGATCAGAGACATGCTACTCTTATGAGAGCAAAATAGTTGTGGGATTAGATAATTGGTCCTATGGTGAGAGAGAATGGTCCTGTGTAGAAAAAGTGGTTTTGTGATAAAAGAGACAGACAGAAAGAGAGAAATTGCTCTGTGATGAGAGAAATGGTTTCCTGATGAAAGCAAAGTGGTGCCGGGATGAGAGAAATGCTATTTTGATGAGAAAAATAAATGTTTTTGATGACAGAAACAGTTCTTTGATGAGGGCTATAGTTCTCTGATGAGATAATAGTTCTATGATGAAGTAGATATGGTTCTGTGATGAGAGGAATGGTGCTGTAATGATAAGTTGGTTCTGCATTGAGGAACAAATGGTTCTTAGATGGGAGCAATGGTTCTCTGATGAGATAGAAATGATTCTGAGATAAGGAAAATGGTTCTGTGATGAGAGATAAATGGTCCTATGAAAAAGTGGTTGTGTGATGGGAGAGAAATTGTTCTGTATAAGAGAAATGGTTGCCTGATGAAAGAGAAAAGGTTCTACGGTGACATAAATGCTATTCTCTTGACAGAGAAATTGTTTTGTGATGAGAGAAATGGTTTTGTGATGAAAGAAAGGGTTCTTTGATGAGATGAATGGTTCAATGATGAGACAGAAGTACTTCTGTGATGAGACAGATGGTTCTTTGATGAGAGAGGAATGGTTCTGTGATGTGACAAATGGGAATGTGATGAGACAGAAATTGCTTTGTGATGTAAGAAATATTTATGTGATGAGAGAGGAATAGCTCCATGATGAAAAAAGCCATTCTGTAATGGGAAGAAAATTCCTCTATGATATCAGAAATGGCTCTGTGATGAGAAAGAAATGGTTCAGTGATTTGAGAAATGATTCTGTGATACGAGAGAAATAGCTCTGTAGTGAGAGGAATGGTTTCTGTAATGTAAGGAATGGCTCATTGATGAAAAATGGTTTTGTGATGAGAGAGAAATGGTATTGTGAACAGGACTGACCTCTGCAACTGTGGGGCCCAATCTGAACCATTTTGGGGGCTCTGCCAGCTAAGCACAAAATCTACCATCCCTACCCAACCCTAACCTCCTTCAACATTCTGGACTGGAGTTAAGATTATTTCAAATTATATATTAGGAATGCATGCTTTTACTGTATATAAAAAATAATATATTTATTTATCTTATATTTTAAATAGAACCCAGCCCTAAAGAGATCATGTTACTCTGATGGTAACTCAGTTGTACCATGAAACATGGTAAGGTCATCTGACTTATCACAGTCCCCAAATCTTGCCTCCTAGCCCAAAGTGCTAAAATGCAAGGAAGTCCATACATACGAGTAAGTGAATGAGATGTGGGGTCCAAAAGAACGTGAACATTTTTTAAATGCAATTTCGTGTGAAAATGTTTTTGAAAGGGTGTTACATAAGAAGCCACCATGGTCTGCAAGTATTGTACTGGATATGCTTACAACTAAGGATATCTAGGAGGAAACCACCCCCTTTTCAGCCCCCAAATATTTCCCTACAGAGAGAGAAAGAGATAATTTCCTTGTGGGGATTACTGTAGCCATTCTTCAGCATGTGAGGCTGAAGTGCAAACTAAATACTAGTGATGGCATAGAACAGCCAGTGTTATGTCATAGTACTCCTTTCTTCCTTCATGGGTTTACAGTCACCTCCTGCACCTGGTCTAAACTGTTGAAGTGCTTGCCCAGTCACATCTCTTACCTTGTAGTCATAAAACTGTTGAACTTCTAGAGAATGATTAATAATAGTAGAACAGTAGTAATAATAGTATAGGGAGACCTATACCTAGCAAGCAGGGCATCACTGCACAGGAAAGGGACACCCAGTACTGCTCATGGGTCTAAAGAAACCCATGGTGGGCAGCCCAGACTGCCCCAACAGAGTCCGCCAGTAGCAGGGGAAGACACTAGTCCAGGTACACATCCAGGACCAAGGGTTAAATGTTTTCATTGCAACCAGTGGGGCCATGTAGCATATAAATGTCCATTTAAGCAAGGTGGGGAACAAAAGGTGGGAGAACCAGTAAGTGTGACTGTCAAAATGCCAGTGGTAAGTTGTCTTGAGATAACAAGGGTACCAAACTACCACAAGAGGTTATATCCTGTCTTAGTGGATGGGAAAGAGGCCACTTCTAAGAGAGACACAACCTCTGACCTAACCATTGTGAAGCCGGCAATGGTTACAGAGGAGCACTACTTGCTTGGGCTGTCTACTCCAATCAGAGCTTTAGGAGGGACCCCATTCCAAATACCTTTGGCTAGGGTTCACCTTGACTGGGAGGGTGGAAAAGGAAGCCAGCAAGTAGGTGCATTTGAGGATATCCCTGCAGATGTCCTGATAGAGAGTGATTTTGATAATGCAGTACTGTGTGTAGATGCAGTTACACGCAGTCAGGCTTGGAGACAAGCATGTGGGTCTGGTAGCCTGGGGAAGATCCAAAGAGACTGCACACTTCCAGCCAGGACTGATGAGGTGGTTGCTTCAGGGAGGGAGCTACCCTGTAGCAGTGAGACTGAACATGAGCCACAGCTACTTGTGGGTACTGATGCTCCCTTGGAGAGAGTGTCTGCAAGGGCAGAGGTGAGTAGTAGTACCCCAGGCTGACAGTGAGGCACCGCTGTCAGACAATACCAGACTTCCTGTGGAAAGGGAGCTGGGGTGGGTTACAAAGAGAGAGTTGAGACAGGCTTAGCTCTCAGACCCTACATTACACGGCCTGAGGGAGGTAGCTAGTGAGGCACCTGATTCTCAAGGGAAAGGGAAATTGTATAATGAGACAAAGGGTTACTGTATAGAGAGTGGACCCCTGTGGGAAGGCTACAGGGTGAGAGAATACAGCAGTTGGTAGTGCCAAGAGCCTACCATCTGGCACCTCTAGCCATAGCCCATGATATTCCCTTTGCAGGTCATATGGGCATAAAATGTACAAAGAGACATGTTATGCATAACTTTTATTGGCCTGGGATTTCCAGAGATGTAACAGGGTACTGCAGTACCTGTAAGCAGAGACATAAGATAGGCAAGGCAGGAGGCAAGGTGAAGGCTCCTTTGATGCCTTTGCCTGTGATTGAGAAGCCTTTTCAGAGGGTAGCTATGGATACTGTGGGGCCTCTGAGTACCCCAAGTTCCACAGGGAAAAAGTATATCCTAGTGGTAGTAGAGTATGCTACCAGATACCCTGAAGATGTGGCTCTGTATTCTATTGAGGCAGAAAAGGTAGCAAATGCTTTGCTAGAGATTTTCAGCAGGGTAGGTTTCCCAAAAGAAATACTGACTGACAGAGGTGCCAATTTCATGTCAGACCTGCTTTCTTATCTGTGGAAGTACCATGGGGTGAAGCACCTAAAGACCACCACTACCATCCCCAGACTAATGGTCTTGTCGAGAGGTTAAACTCTACACTCGAGATGATATGTTATGGGCATTTGCAGACCAGTTTAAGAGGGAGTGGGACAAATATTTGCCTCATCTGCTGTTTGCTTACAGAGAAGTACCCTAGGAATCCACAGGTTTTTCACCCTTTCAGTTGCTGTATGGGCATAGGGTGAGGGGATTCAAGATGAGTGGGAGGGTGAGTGTGAATCCCACAAGGAGTCTGTTGTGGCATATGTCTTAAACCTCAGGACAAGGCTCAGGGAACTCATGGGCTTGGCCCAGGAGAACCTGATAGAAGCACAACAGCAGAAAAAGGTCTGATATGACAGGAATGCTTGAGCTAGAGAGTATGCTGTAGGACAGCAGGTAATGGTTCTCATTCCTGTCAGACACAGCAAGCTGTAGGCAGGTTGGAGGGACCCTACAAAGTGGTAAGGAAGGTCAGTGATGTTAACTACATGGTAGAACTGCTAAGAAGGATGCAGAGACATAAATTGTACCATGTTAACATGATGAAACTTTACCATGATAGGAAGGCCCTTGTGCTGAGTATTTATAGCGGATGGCAGGAGGAGACTTAGGGGGATCTGGTGACTGATCTCCTCAATGAGGCTCAGACTGACACCTCAGTATAAGGGGTAGCAATGTCCCAGCAGCTATCCCCTACCCAGGTTCAAGAAATCCGAGCAGTGTTACAGGAGTTTGGGGGCATGTTCACTTGGAAACCAAGGTGCACCCACCTGGTGCAGCACCATGTGGATACAGGACCCCAAAGGCCTATTAAGCAGGCCCCTTATAGGGTGCCTGAGAGAGTCAAACTCTGAGGGTGGAGATACAAGGAATGCTGGAATTAGGGAAAATTCAGGAGTACAGCAGTTCCTGGGCCTCCACAGTGGTGCTGGTACCAAAGAAGTATGACAGCACCAGGTTCTGTGTGGACTACAGGAAATTAAATAGTCACACAGAGTCAGATGCTTACCCCATGCCTAGGACAGATGAAGCCCTAGAGCAGCTGGGTGGGTCTATGTATCTTACCATCTTTGATCTTACCAAGAGTTACTGGCAGGTGCCCTTGACTACCAGTGCTAGAGAGAGGTCAGCCTTTGTGACTCTTTTTGGCTGGTATGAGTTCATGAAGATGCCCTTTGGGGTGAAAAATGCCCCAGTGACTTTCCAAAGGCTGGTAGATCATATCCTAGAAGGAGCAGGAGAGTTTGCCCTTGCTTACCTAGATGATATTGCCATCTACAGCCATTCCTGGCAAGACAACATTCAGCATGTCAGGGAGGTGCTGGGGAGACTACAGAGGGCAGGGTTGATCATTAACCTCAGCAAATGTCAGGGGGTATGGCAGAGGTCTCCTACCTGGGACATAGAGTGAGGAGTGATAAGATCAGGCCAGAACCTGCCAAAGTGGAAGCCATTCAGGCATGGCCTGCCCCTCTTACCAAAAAGCAGGTGAGGGCATTCTTAGGGACAGCAGGGTACTACAGAAAGCTTGTCCCCAGTTATAGTACCATAGCTGCTCCCCTCACAGACTTAACAAAGAAAAACAAGCCAGATAAAGTAATGTCGACCCCAGCATGTGAGCAGGCATTCCAGAAGCTTAAAGGAACTTTGGGAGGACTCCCTGTGTTAGCCAGTCCAGAATACAGCAAATAATTTGTTGTGCAGATGGATGCTTCTAACCATGGAGTGAGGGCTGTACTTAGCCAGGTTTCCTCAGAGAGAGAAGAGCACCCAGTGGTATATCCCAGTCGTAGGCTCCAACCCAGGGAGGAATGCTATGCAGCTGTAGAAAAGAAATGTCTAGCCATAGTGTTGGCACTGCAGAAACCTCAGCCATATCTGTATGGAAGGAAATTCACTGTAGCTACAGGCCACAACCCCTTAATATGGCATCGAGCCAGCCAGCAAAATGCCAAGTTACTAAGGTGAAGCCTAGGGTTGCAAGTATATGATATGACAGTGCAGCACTGCAGTGCGGTTAGCAATGCCAACGCAGATGGGCTTTCAAGACAGGGAATGGGGTAAGGTATTCCCAGATAGGTTCAACCCTCTTAAGCAATGTTTCTCAAGGGTCACTTGAAGAACTAGCTTGAGTTTTCGGGGGGCAATGAAATGTGATATAGGGAAATATTTCCAGCTGAGCTATATGGAATTTTGTAAATAATTCTATGTCATTTGTGAATATTGATATAATTTATACAGAACTGTATGTTATGTACTGAGCTAAAGTGTAACCACAGCATGCCCTGCTGACTTAGAACAGAAAATAAGTTAAAATTAGATTGCTTTACGATTATACTATAAAAGTTCTCTCTCAGTTTCAGTGTAGCAGACACAATGTTTAGAGCTAGAAGTTTTTGTATTGTCTTGGAGAGAAGTAATTAGTAGGTGTAAAAATGTAAAACATGTCTTATTGCTATATGACTTCTTAGCAACTGCACAGTTCTGAGAGATACATATTTTTAACACAGAGATGTTAAATTCTGTTAGTTTCTATTTTAGCCCGGGAACTGAAGTCAGGTGACAAAAAGTTATGTCATCCAAGCTAACCCAGCAGTAATATTTGATAATGATTTAAGAACTCTCAGAGAGAGAGAGAGAGAGAGAGAGACTGTGCATTTTGCATTTTGTCTTTGACCTGGAAACATCCACCCATCATCATTGCATCTGCACTTGCCTTGTTCTGTAAGTAAGATTTAGGGCATAGTATCTCTTTTAGATATAGACAGGAATATAGAAAAGATAAGTTTAGATGTTTTCTGTATTTATTTGACAGTGTCTTAAAACGTTGTTTTAAAATATTTCCTGTGATTTTGAACTCTGACGTAACTGTGTTGGATTTACTGAGTATTGTCTTGTTCTTTTATTATTTATTATTACATATATTTAAACCTGTCTTTGTGGCTGATATTTGTGAGACATATTTAAGCTCTAAGAGTACTTGCATATGTATTTGTTGACACTGTACAGGCCACTCCTAAATAGCCTGGCTTGGTCAGACTACCATTTGGACTAATAGTAACATTATACAGTAGGATTGGACACCCTTTGTTAACGGCCTTAAGTAGCTGATAAAGAGATGGCTGGTGGCAGCAGGAACTACCTCATAGTCTGGGCAAAAAGGAATATAGCTAGTAAGCCTGTGCCTGCCTTTCCCAGGTGTGTGCTTGTATATAAATCAAATCTCAAAGTGTGCGTGTGTCAGCTACTTGGGTGGGGACATGAAGCACTGGCTGGACAGAGAGGGTGCTGAAGGTCTTAGCTTGGCCACTCGGCTGTGATCTCAGTCCTATAGCTGTGCCAGTGGGGAGTCTTACTGGGGATCTGGAGAAGGAGGGAGAAACCAGCCCAGACTGACTGTGATCTCTGTGTGCTCTTAAGGGAAATTGTACTTTGCTGTGTGTGTACTTGTCATCCTCCCAGTGTGTACGTCCCCTAGCTATAGTGGTAAGGATTTAGGCTCCTTGATTACTGGGCTAGTGCAGGGTATCACAAGTAATAGTAATCTTAGGTCTGCCTTGATAAATTTCATTGCTTACATACCACCACACTAGTAACACACATGACTGTTTCTGGAAGTTTTATTTTTATTTAGTTAATCATTTTCTAAACCAAGCAAGTAGACTAGTGCTTATTGCTCGCTTCCAGCTGTTACTCATACCACAGTAAATATTACATACAGAGAAATTTTATGACAGCCACTAAGCAGCAGGTTTTGGAAGGTGGAAAAAGGGTACGTGCAGTACAAATACTAGCAGTACACAGCTTAAAATCTGTTTTATACTGTGACAAAGTAATTACCCTTAAATGTTGACGATTAAAAATCCTACCTTGGTATTATCAGTGAATACCTAGGGTATCTGTCTCAATAAGCTGACCTTCACCACACATTATGGGAGTGTAGACAGATGCAACCCTTTTGGAATGTCATTAAAATAAAGACTGAACCATGGTTTGTTATTACTGTGGTCTGAGGAGTCCTGTGTATTATACATATTACCAAACTGGCTGCTACATAAGGAAAAAAAAATACAGTGATTATGATTTCTGCCTTTTCAATCATTTAAAAAATCTGGAGGTAGAAAATCTTTCCTTCAAATGCAGCATGGTGGGCTGAGGTTCTATAGAATTTGGGGATATTTCTGTCCAGTGTCTGGGTCAAATAAATATGTGTAGTAAACACAGTAAAATTATTTTGTCATAAACATTTTCAATTCCCTGATGTATGTTGTAGCTAGGCTGGAAGACACAAAAATAACTTTTGTCGATATAAAGGAAGTTGTGGTCAAGCAACATTAACACTTCTTTCTTCTATGTGATTTCTGGGCTTCCCTTTTGTTTCCTGTTCCCTTTCTTATTGTGAAGTTAGAGCAGGTGATCTATTGAAGCGTCCTTTACTGTTAATGTGCCCCAAAACTCAGGCTAAATAGGAAGGGCTTTCTAATGGCATGCCATGGAGCTAATTATACACATGCTGATTTATTTGTTATAATGGTGTTGGTTGGGATTTTTAAACTTTTTACATTTGTTTAATTTTTTTGTGTGTGTAGTTTCGTCATAATGTAGAGGTCATGTCAGTGCTTCTGCTTCAGCAGTGATAGATCAAGACTTCAAGTAACAAATGTTACATCATCTTATACATCTTAAACAGGTCACTTTTCTTTGAAATCTTTTATTTTCTATACTGACCCTTTTACTAGCTGCTGAGATTTATTAGCCTTATGACTGATACTATTGTGCTAAGCGAGTGAAATTTATTTATTTACTGTCAATATTGGCAACTACCGGAATCTTATTAGCTGGTCACTTATTATTGCTTATTGTTTACACTGTTATGTAGCACTGGTTAGATTTTTTCCATAGGCTTGCAATCTCATTGCATGTATGTTTTATATGAATGTTGTATAATGTGTTTTGTTTTCTTTTTATATACTGAGAAATTGTAATAAACAAGTCAATTATCTCACTGACAGAGCTAGACCTACCTATGAACCTATAAACAGAACATGCTGGAGGGATAGATTCCTGTCCCAGACGCTTCCCATACTCTGGAACAAGCTACCTATCTATATCAAACAAAGCTCCTCATTAGCGCTCTTCAAGAAAAATCTTGATGATTGGATGGGAAATAGGAAATTCACCCCGGGGTCACTTCTGTGGCTCTGCTGGACAGTGGCACAGGAAAATCATTTTCTTGGGAGGCGAAAGCCAGGATACCTTTGGCTAGGCTTATATAGGCCCTAGGGCCAATAGCCTAGTATCTAACTATGAACCTATGAACCTATGAACCTACTGTTAATTATTGATGGGTCACAAGGGTTTTGACTATAGTTTATTATTATTTTTTTTTTTTTGGTTACTACATTCTGCTTAGCTGCATTGGTTAGGTTAAAGATACTGGCTGATATTTTGTTAATTTTTGTTAGGTTAATTAGTACCAGCTAATTGAGAGCAAACATAAATGACACAGACTAGCCATAGATCCTTGAGTTTCATAAAGTGAAACACAGTATATAATACTGTAAGCACGGCATGCAGCAATGATATAGAGTACAGATATTGCTACATCATATATAGGGACACATGATCCACGATCAAAGCAAATTACCTATGTGGTATTTTTGTTTTTGCATTATAAATTAACAAAATGTGTGTGTGTGTGTGTGTGTGTGTGTGTGTGTGTGTGTGTGTGTGTGTGTGTGTGTGTGTGTGTGTGTGTGTGTGTGTGTGTGTGTGTGTGTGTTTGTGTGCATGTGTACACACAAGCTAACAGATATACAGATATTACTGCATAATCATGAGCACAGAGAGGCATATATCCAAAAGGCACATACCTTACATATGTTTTTTTTTTCAAATATATTCAAAGTGCTTTTCTTATTGTACCATTTGGTAATCTTTGATACTGTCACTGGGGCAAGTCTCTATGAGGAGTCAATTTGCATCTTCTGGAGATTTTGCACCTGGTGTGTGAAATCACTTTATAAGATAGAATGGTGCATTTTGCAACATTTTATAAAGTGAGGTCCTATAGATGACATTTTGAAAATATTCTCCCTAAACATTTCTGATTACTTCTGATATTTTTTTCTAAGTCATCCCCCACTGACCTGCTTTGCCTGCTGACTATCAATTCTCCAGTACTCCAATTCTCCAGCTATCCCATTTGTTTCTCTTGAGCAAGAGTCATGTATAGGAGCAACCTTATAAGCATGCATCAAGGGTTGGTGTCTGTGACCTAACCTACCTTACTGGGCAGGGGATCATTTGACACACATCACTGTATGGACCAGTAAACCTTCCTTGTGTGACTGCATGCTCTTTGGCACCCACAATGAAGGCTATCACTGATCCATGGCTTGGTGAGCCAAACACATGTCCCAGGATCACATATAGCATCTGCTGCCTCTCCTTCAAGAAACTGTGGTAACTTGTGACCTGTCCCTTCCACCTCCCTCTAGTATGGGCTTGTCCATCCTCCCCTCATCAACTCCAGCAAACATCCGAGCCTGTAACTGAAACCAGAACCCCAGATCATAGTCAGGACTTTATCCCTTGTGCCACCTGAGCTGGCTAATTGCTCCTGATCATTGACAGAAGATTTTATTTTGAGAAGGCATGCAGGGAGGTTGGCAGTAATAAGCATTTTCTCATTCTTCTGTGAAGACTTGAGTTAGTAGTCAATCAGAATTTTATTACTTAAGTAGTTAATTCATTTATCTGTATGCAAGCGTGTGTGTGCGCGCAGGCACGCACGTGTGTGTGTGTGTGTGTGTGTGTGTGTGTGTGTGTGTGTGTGTGTGTGTGTGTGTGTGAGCGAGTGTGTTTGTGTTAGTCTCAGAGCTTGTTTATTGGCAACTCCAAAAGTCAAAAGTGTAAAAAAGAATATCATGAAGATTATGCTGCCTTAATAAAGGGAGAGGCTTCATTCTGAATATAACAAGGAAAGGATATAACTTCTTTTATGGCAGTGCTTTGTGAAAATGGTTGGTCAACAGTCAGTCATCACTATTTATTTATTTCTTGGGAATGTCTTACTGCTTTTGCATAGGTAGTTAAAAAATTGTAATATTATCAGGATTATGTCCGCACCAGTAATGTAGAGGGAAAAAGCCCTGACTTCTAACCAGGTGAGCTGAGCTTGATTAGTGGCATGGACACTTCATGGCACAGGCAAGGAAAATAAGTGGGTCCGTCTTGATGGGAGGGTGCACACCTCCACAGTTTATCCTGGCTGGACACAAGGGACATACAGAGAGGGGTCTACTTCATTTGACCTAACTTTCATTTGCCCGACACACATTTTCCCGAGACCAAATGACTGAAAGCTCATTTGCCCGAAAGCTCATTTGACCGACAAGTAGTATTAGCAAGAAAATGGAATATGCCCCCCTCCCCACTGTAGTGCAACCCTGGAGTTAGAATATATAGGTAGGGGGGGTGTGGGGGGCACAGCCCCCCACAATGCGATCAAATGAGCTTTCGGGCAAATAGGGTCAGGAAAATGTGTGTCGGGAAAATGAAAGTTAGGTCAAATGAAGTAGACCCACAGAGAGTGCTGTCTATAAGGGGGGGGGGTTGGCTAAATCACATGAGGAGGCATGCATAATATAGCTTGGGAACATAATGTGCCATCCCTTTCTAAAACATGAGTGTCATACCTCTCAGTTGTCTAGATTTTCACAGACTGTCCAGATTTCTGCCTCATATGTTTAGTCTGTTCCTCAAAATGTTTTTTTTCTAGTACATCACTGGGGATTGAAGTCACTAAATAGTGACATACATTTGAATTTCAGAATTCATATCCTTCAGAAAATGCATGCTAATGCAAATTCTGTTGTTCTAGGAACTTTCTAAGTCTATAAGAGCAATATTTAATATCTGCCCCTATTTTTGGGCCTTTGTCCCTGTGTTATTTTTGGATTTGTCCTGATGTCTTCAATAAGAGGTTAGCAGGTATGATGAGTGCATACTAGGAGCACTGGGACTTAAAGGAATAACATTCCGCCCACAGCATTATGACATTTCCCCAGATCACCTCACCTGCCCTGTATTTGGTCATAGTCCAATAGAGGTCAAGTCAGGTTTACTAGACCCAGTATAGCGGGACAGGCAATGAAAAGAGCTGATGGTCTGCTGTGTGGTAGCCAATAAAATATTATCAGGATTATGTCTTCCATACAAAAGGAGAGAATACATTCTGACTGTAATGGTGGGAGAGTGGTAGGTGCTTTGTGGCAGTATTCAGTGAAGACTGAAAGACAATAGCCAGCCATTTCTACTGACTTGTTTACTTGTTTCTCATTTTGGGTGTTTGTTTTAGGGCTTTGGTATAAGCAGTTACAAAAGTGTACACATGCAGAATCTGCTTTACAAGTGTAACTATGGGAGATCAGTAATGGATTTTGATGCAATAGTCCATAATTTTCTCTTCCTTCCAACCTCACACAGCTTCTGACTGATCCCCCACAGCTTTCCTACTTGTTCATCTCTTCATCAAGTGGACTCCATGACTTCTTGGGAGGTCAACTTCAATGGTAAATCACTAGGCCTGGAAGTATGAGATATGTTGGAATTAATTCAGCACAGACCCTGTAAGCTGTCACTCATGAGGTGGCTGGTCATTAACCCTAGCTCTGGGAGTGGCTATTACAATGACATTAGGTCATCATTGACACCTGCTGTATTATCCTGAGATAAGCTTCAAGGCTTCAGATTTCTACTAGATGGTGTCCAGGCATCAGGTTTCTCCATGCCCTGCCCCTAGGACGCTATGGCTGCCTGAAGACATTGCATTCTATTCCTCCCAACCAGCCCTAGAAGTAGTTCAAGTCCAGTCTCAAACATGGGTCACCAATGCCACAGATGGTGTGTGTGTGTGTGTGTGTGTGTGTGTGTGTGTGTGTGTGTGTGTGTGTGTGTGTGTGTGTGTGTGTGTGTGTGTGTGTGTGTGTGTGTGTGTCTGCATGTGTCTGTGTGTGCCTGCATGTGTTTGGTAGCACAGTAGAAATCTAGTATCCTTATTACTTAATTTGTGAGTGTGTGTGTGTGTGTGTGTGTGTGTGTGTGTGTGTGTGTGTGTGTGTGTGTGTGTGCGCCTGCATGTGTTTGGTAACACAGTAGAAATCTAGTATCCTTATTACTTAATGTGTGTGTGTGTGTGTGTGTGTGTGTGTGTGTGTGTGTGTGTGTGTGTGTGTGTGTGTGTGTGTGTGTGTGTGTGTGTGTGTGTGTGAGAGAGTGTTTGGTAGCACAGTAGGAATCTAGTATCCTTATTACTTAATCCTACACATGTTACTGGAATTAATTTGACAATTCCCTTAGAAGCAATTAGCTGAAGACGAAATGATATTTTTTTGTCATCAGCACAATAAATATCTTTTTGTTAAGTTATTGTTATATATTATACTCGTGTAATGTACAGGACACCAGACTTGCTCTGGAAAAGAGTAGGAGTTAAAATACCTCAGGAAAAAAACTTCCTGCAACCTCTTTGCTTGATGAGATATTTGTAGATGATGGCTCTTTCAAAGATGTATCTAGCTGTGAGTCAGTAGCTGTATCATCTGTTAATGATGAAATATGGCATGAAAGGCACACATTGAAAGGTCTTGGCAATCTGTGCCTAATACAGGTAATATCCTGACAAGACAGTGTAGGTCCCCTCATGTTCCAGCACACAGGCTACATGCAGTACTTCCTCCAAAGCACAAGACTGCAAAAGAATTAGATCATGTACTAGAGGATTTCAAAGTGGGAACAGCTCAGATACACTGCCAGTGTCCATATACAAGGCACAGCAGTACATACGGAAGGGCAAAAGAGCATCTGTCCTAGGTGCAGGTGGTCAGGGATGTGACCAGCAGGTGTCGATGTTGCTGGAGTATAGTGGTGGTACTGATTTATGAAGCCCAAGTGGATATTAAGGCTTCATAAATGAATGCTGAATACCATATTTACAAATAAGATGAATCATGGAAGTGCTTAACTGTAGCAAGCAACAAGCAACTTGGCACAGTCTATAGCTGCAGGAGTGAGAAGAGTTTTCTAATGTATTTATTTATTTATTTGGAGGAGGCTCCTGAACTTTCAGTTGAAGGGGTACCAGTTTGCTGATCTGCCCAGGGTGACAAATAAACTATTTATGGATCTGACACAAGGCTGCCCTTTCACATATCAACATGAAAATCAATTTGAGTTCACTGACAGCCCTGATATTAGCATCTGATATTCCATCATGCAAGAATATTTGTGAACAGTTTTTGATGAGAATGGCATTGAGGGAAATGAAGAACTCATGTTAGTAATCAGTGCTGAAACAAATGGCTATGCAGCACAAATGATGAGCACAGGAAATGTATCTCATATGTGTTAGAAACCACTATCCCCGCCAAAATTGTATGTATTTCTGGTCTTCAAAGCTTGTAAACTGCTGGCCATTAATCCACTGCACTCAACATCGGAGTTTCATTGTCTCATGAGCAAAGACTGGTTTTACTGCATGTTCTGAAATTTCTGTATTTCACTTACAATAACCTTTGTATGCAATAACCCTACAGAATAGCAATGTGTATATATGGGTCTATTTCAGTAGATCGAAATCCCACTTACCCAACTTTCATAATGCCAAGATGAAAAGGCAGACAACCCCATAACACCAACATCCTATTACACCAACTTTCCACTCCAGGTAAGTAACCACTTGGCAACTATATTGAACTCTGCCCCTTACCTCCACAGTAGTGCAATCTCAGAGTAGAGGGGTATGGGAGGAGCAGCCCCCCCCTCCATATGGGCTTCCATTTTAATTTATTTTTCAGGTGGACCCAAGCAGTTACTTACCTGGAGTAGAAAGTTGGTGTTACGGAACAGCAATGATATGGCGTTGATGACTTTTTCGTCTCGGCATTATGAAAGTCGGGTAAGTGTGATTTTGGTCTTGTAAAGTTGTAAAGTAGACCCATATATATATATATATATATATATATATATATATATATATATATATATATATATATCATATGTTCTTTGAAAAATTATGTAAAAAGAAGTCCACGATGTACACATCATTAAATCACATTTCTATAATAACATCTGTAAAACTGGTGATTTAGGTTCAAGCTCTATATGCCATTAAAAAGGTTTCACTGTGGCATAAAGAGCTATAATTTATGAAAGCTCAGAAAATACCAGTAATGGATGATATGATTATATTTATGGAATTATATTATTTATGTAGGAAAGTCTTCTGCCATGGTTGTAGCAGAACAAGACATATTTGTATTTCTGCCTAGAAACAGCTGTCAGAACTGTGAAGCACAATGTGTGTGGCACCTAGCAGGGCCAGCTATGGAACAGGTCAGGATACATCCAGTGGCTTCTCATTACTGAATGCATTTATTTGTTATTCTGCCACGTGTACTGGTCCTTCTCTGACATATTTCAGCTATGACCTGAGCCCCAAAGCCCCAAGGCAAAAGTAAATATATGTGGGCAGTTTAATTTGGCCAATCAACCAAAATGTTTTGTAGGCGGTAGGAGGAAAAGGAACCAAAAAAAAAAAACAGAGAAAACTCCCACAGGCACAAAGGCAACATGCAAAAGTTCAGAAAGCCACTCTGAAGAGGTCAGGAATGCACCTCAGACTCTGAAGCTGTTATGCAGAAAACTTACCTCTAGATCACTTTGCTGTCTTGAAAAATCTCTAGTTGGGAAGGACTGCAATGTTTTTGCAGAAAGATTATATTCCAGCAGTGGCATTGCTAGGGTGAGGCAGAGGGAGGCTACTGTCCTAGGTGCAAAGTGCAAATGGCCACAATTGGCAGATCCTGGTTGGTCTTAAGTGCAATACTGGCATTTTTTTGCTGGTTTGACATTTGCTGGCAGAAATGAACACCTTTATCACTCTGTGTGTGGCATAAACAGTAGCAGCTGCTTGTTGTTACAAACACAGCAGCTTAAAGATGAGGGGGATGCCAGATCTGACGGGAAGCAGTGGGCACCAGAATAGCTAGTTACAACTCTATTTTTCAGCTCCAAACTTGTTCTAGTCTGTAGATCCTGGTGAGAGACTTCTATAAAACTGTATATCTAAGTAGATCAGGGATGCTACTGCTGTTCTGGAAGGGTATGGTTAAATGTCGGTGGCATCACATCATGTGTAGATGCAGACTGCCATAAATGTGAACCATAATGAAGCATGCCAGACCCAAAGCAAAGAAAACTGTGTATATATCCATCATACAGAGGGGTGAAACTGTATCATGTAGCATAAGGCATGATAGCAGTCTGAAGCTCAGATGAGATGTTGTCATTGAATGCAATTGTAAAATGAATATGGTGGATATGTATGTCCACATGCTCAAAAATAATCGATGCACTAGAAAGATGAAGAAATGGTATAAAAAGCTATTTAAAAAAACTATTTTTTCATGTAGTGGACATAGCTGTTTACAACTCTTTTCTAATCTTCAGGCACCCACTATAAGTACATAGTGAAGCTTGTACAGGAGATTCTGAAAGGGATCTGAATGGAGAGATAAAGAGTCTGAATGGAGAGATGATCAAATCAGCAACAAAAAGAGAGTAGTACTGATGGAACTGAATTCATCCTCATGTCTTGGTGAGTACCTTCATGAGGTGGACCCTGTTTTTACAAAATCTCACCAAGATGACACTGATGTATAGATTGTACTTTATATAGCATATATCATAGACAAAAGTAGGTTAAAAATAAAAAGACAGCTGGGTGCACTAGTCCTAGGATAAAAAATGTCCATTCCTGGTAGGCACACTGGTGTCAGGACTGGAAAAAATGACAGTGTTGAATCCTCAAGGCACAGAAACATTCCTAGAATGGAGTTAGGCCAAGGTCAGGGAGAGGCTGCCCCCCCCCTCCCCACTGAAGAAAGAAGTAGTAGTCCACAAAAACCTATAGGCCAAAAAAGGGGCATAAAGATGAGAGAGGCCTACTGAGGATAAGAAAGAAATTGTGTATTATTACTATTATGCAAGAAACCCAGAATCTCTCGACAGAAGATACACAAAAAGATTAAGACACAACTTAGAGGAAAGAAAAATACTCACACAAAAAAAAAACTGTCAGCAACTTCAAATGCAAATTTCTGTTTATGAATACAACAGATTCATGAAAAACATTGCATATACCAAGAAACCTTGTGCCATTTGGAAAAAGGAGTAACTGAGGAAGTGCAAAATATAAAGAACAAAATATAAAGACTTGTGAAAGGTATAAAAAAGAAATATGGAGATGGAAAAGAATATGAGATCTGATTATGGTATGATATTTATGCAAATGAGAAAGCCACATTAAACAATAAAAAAAACCAGCCCCAAAGATATTTGAAGAGAAATACATGCAAAGGCACCCAGATATGGAAAATTTCACAATGAAAATAAATCTAATCACAATGGGGGAAAGCAGAACAGAAGATTAGTAAAGTAGAAGTTAAAAAATAGAAGCAAAAGTTATGGAATACCTGCGAAGTGAATGATTTAGTGCAAAAAGTCTAACACAGGTTATACTGCAGCATGATGACACAATGAGTCCCCCAAGTAAGGAGAAACAGGAGGAGCAGGAGACATCTGAAGAAGAAATATGGACATGGGAAATAAAAAGAGATTTAATCTTCTTCTTCTTTCAGCTTTTCCCGGTTAGGGGTCGCCACAGCGGATCAGCTGTCTGCTCATGATTGGCAGTGGAGTTTTACAGTGTCGAGTTGCCAGCCCGGTGCCCAACCTTCCACAGAAGGCACACACATGCACACACTCACACCTAGGGCCAATTTAGAGTGTCCAATCCACCTACAGCATGTCTTTGGCATGTGGGAGGAAACAGGAGCACCCGGAGGAAACCCACGCAACCACAGGGAGGACATGCAGATTCCGCACAGAAGGCACCCCAGCCGAGGATCGAACCGAAGAACCTCTTGCTATGAGGCAGCAATGCTAACTGCTGCACCACGAAAAAGAGATTTAATATGGTGCAATATTTATGCGAAGGAAAAAGCAAAACTAATCAATACAGAAAGAGCAGTACCAAAGATATTTGAAAAGAAATAGGGGGAAAGGCATCCAGAAATGGAAAATTTTACAATGCAAGGAAAAAAAAAAAAAAAAACAAAGAGGAAAAGCAGAAAGGCTGATTAGTGATGGAAAAGATGAAGAAATAGCAAATCAGGTTATGGATTACCTGCAAAGTAAAGGATATGGTGTAGAAAAATGTAACTCTGATAACACCACAGCAGGATAGAATAATGAAGCCCTAAATTAAGGAGAAACCAGTGGAGCAGGGAACTTCTGATCCATTGCCATATGAAGATACTTTGAAACCTTCAGCTGGAAATCAGTTTAAAAGATCAGTTGGAGTTCCACAGCAAGAGAAGGAATAGGAAACTCGGGCACCTCTGACACAGTCAATGTTATGGAGTGATGGGTCAGTGAGTTCCCATATGAAAGAGCAACGGATGACACAGGATGAAACTGAAAAGAATATGGCACAGGAAGATGCTCTGGAACTTTCTCTAGAATGCACACAGAAAATGGAAAACAAAGAATGTGCCCTCAGTTTAGATGAAAATGATCTAAGGGATGTGTTGCTTGATTCAGTAGAGATGAATAGACATATTAAGATCAATGAAAGAAATAGACTATAGAAAGTCAATATTCCACAAAATGTTAGAAGTTTGATAAAACAAATGGACATGGCAATCAGAACTGTTCACAGAAATTCATGCAATATAACAGAAGTAAATAAGATATATTGCTGTGCAGCTAAATTAATAATAAATAAAGTTTTACCACAACACATGGCAGTAAGTGAAAGGAAGGGGAGAAATCAAATGCTATTGTGGAAGTATCAAATAGAGAAAACTGTAAAGCAATCAAGGCAAGAAATGTCACTGTTAGAAGAGTACAGAAAAGGGAAAAGATCAACAAAAATGCTCAGAAAGATAAACGTAATAAAAGCAACTTGCAGTATCAGACTAGATCAGGATCTATCATACACAAATGCAAATAATAAACTAAAGATATCAGCACAAGCAGAAAAACTTAGAAGATATGCAGATATATAGAGAAAAACTACAAAATAATTTATTGATGTCCCAAAAAAGTTTTATAGAGGATTGGGAAACAAGACAAAGGGAATTGAAGCACCGCCAAAAAAAAAAAGAAGAAATAGACATGTTTTGGAGAAATATCTATGAAGATCCTGTGGAACATAAGAAAGATGCTGACTAGGCAGAAGAAGTAAAAGAAAGAATAAGGAGTTCAAATGTACAGGATATGAAATGGGATGAAGTAACAATCAGAGAAACTGAAACAAATTTAAGAAAAGCTGCTAACTGGAAAACCTCAGGCCTAGGTGCAGTATGTAACTTCTGGCTAAATTTATTAACATCTTTACAGGAAGATTTAGCCACGAGTAACAACTATTTATATGAGCACCTCAAACACACGCCAACCTGATTAACAATAGGAAAGCAGTACTCCTCCTTAAGACAGAACCTGCAAGCTATCCTAAAAACTATAAAGCAATAACCTGCCTTCCGACGCTGTATAAACTATACACTAGAAATGATGCTGATAGAGTTTATAGTCATTTAGAAGAAAACTAAATCATGGGAATAGAACAAAAGGGTAACAAAAAAGTCCTATAGAACAAAGGACCATTTGTTGTTAAATAAAGTCATAATGGAGAACTGTAAAAAGGGAAAGAATCTAAGTATGGCATGGATAGACTACAAAAAAGCATTTGACAGCATCCACATTCATGGACAAAAGAATGCTTACAAATGTATAAGATACACCCTACACTGATCAATTACAATACAGCAACCATGAAACAGTGGCAAACCACTTTGCAGCTAAGCCACAATAAGGACAAATTATTATTCCATGGATAAAAATTCAAATGAAGATATTCCAGGATGACTCATTGTCACCGCTGCTCTTTTGTCTTGCCCTTAATCCATTAAACTGTCTACTTAACAGATTAGGTCATGGTTACAATTTGGCTCCCAGAAAACACCAAAGTGTAAAGACTTCTCATCTTCTTTTTGTGGATGATTTAAAACTGTATAGTTCATCAGATGAGGAACTGAAAAAACAACTACAAGTGGTCACAACTTTCTCAGATGATATAAGAATGTGATTTGGTTTTGATAAATGTGCAAAAGCAACATTTAAAGCAGGAAAACTGCAGCACCAAGAAAATATCAGTTTGGGACAAGAATGTGATATAAAGGAACTTGAGCAGGAGGGAGTGTATAAATATTTGGGAAATGATGAAGGATCAACAATAAGACATGAATAAAATGCAAATAAAACTTAGTAAGGAATATTTTAGAATACTGAAATTAATACTGAAAATAGACTTGACACCTAGGAACAAAGTCCAAACTATAAACCAATTTGCTCTTCCTGTTCTAACTTACAGTTTTGGGGTGATTGACTGGCCCCAAATGGTACTGGATCAGTTGGACAGGAAAACAAGTAAAATGTTTCGTGCTCATCAAATGATGTATAAACATCAGTACATATCACGTTTATATATTCCCCATACTGAAGGAGGTATGGGCCTTCGCAAAATTGATCACATGTATAGATCTGCAATCATGGGACTGCATACATATCTACTGACCTCACAAGATCCAATCATAGTGAAAGTTTTGCAACATGAGGAGAACAATTTATTTATTTTTTATTTATTTTACATTTGTTTACTGGGAAAGTCTGACTGGACAAAGTGTCCTTTTCAGCAGAGGCCAGGGGAGAAAAGCTCCACATTTATAAATAACAACATGATACATATACAACATACAGATACAAATGTTGATTCAATCTCAGATACAAGCACAAAATGAAAAATACATGTTATACAAGATGACTTCCCTGCTTAATTTCGCATAAGCATATCACTGTCAAGTAGGAATGGAAATCAAACCAGTAGTAGATAAAAATCAGCAGCAGCTGAATATGCCAAAAAAAAAAAAAAAAAGAAAAGAAAGAATGTAAGGTGAAGGATCAGATAAGAAGGCAATAAATATGGAAAATGCATAAACATAGGTGCAAGTACAGAAAACTCCTGGAACAACCTCATGTCGTTCAGTATCTAATGTGAGAGTGGTTAATTAGAGGTGAATTAAACCAAAAGATGATAGGGTAAAATTGGCAGCCCAAGATAGTGGACTACATACACATTGATTTACAAAGTTCATTGAACTTGTTGTAGAAACCAACAAATGCAGGTTTTATAAAACAGAATAGAGAATGGTCGCACACCTTGTTGCTGGATGTGATACATTAATGGCAGAATGCCTGTATACTGAAAGGCATAATAATGTGGCAAGACTGTTGCATTGGGGACTGTGCGAAGATTAAAATATTGGAGTAGCTGAAAAGCATTGGAAGCATAAGCCACAAAGCATTATAGAAAATGATGAGGTTTATATTACATGGGATCACCCATTAGTATCAGTTTAAATAAATAGATGCAAGAAACCAATAATAGTAGTCCATGCAAAGAAGACAAAAGTAGCATTGATCATTGAAATTGCTATGCCCAGTGATTACAGTGTCTTACATATAGAGAAACAAAAAGTCATAAAATACAAGGATTTGCAGGCAGAAATGAGGGTAAAGTGGAAGAAGAATACCCAGACAGTTCCAATAGTAGTTGAAGCAGGGGGTCTCATAAAAATCAATTTATAGTCGCATTTAGATAATGTTACCAATGCGTGTAACTACATGAATTGCAGGAGTCAATACTGGGCAAAGAGCACTTTTGACTAACATCAAAGATTGAAACAATACTAATTTCATGAACTTTAATCATACTTTGACTTACGAATGGGTTCCCTTCCAATCATGGAATTAGAAACCCAAAAGTATTGGAGAAATTAAAAAGATTCAAGAAAGGTACAATGCAAAACACAGCTCTCCAGCCAGTGCTGGTCTGCTCTTTCCAGGAAAATATGGAAAAGTATTTATAAAATAAGGTATATACTAAAAAATCTGCCTGAAACAAATTTTTATTTGGTAATTTATAATATAGCTTTGTTGGGCAAAATGTGAGGTTATCCATCATCTCTAAACAGTCACAGTGGTATGTTTTAGCTAGGTACTGGGAAAGGCTTTAACAGAAGCTAAACATGTCTACTCATTTTGAAAGGGAGATAGGTTAATTATATATATATATATATATATATATATATATATATATATATATATACGTTTACTATCATAATATCAATGAACAAAACAATTTCTGACTAAACACTGAACCACAATCATGAAAAAAAATGGCACAAATCACAATGTCGAAATCAGCTGAACGAATTCAGCTGATTTGACATTTAAATCTAACACATCATGTGATGTCTGTGTAGGAGCATAGAAACACTAAACTCCTAAACCTAACATCACGTTTTTGCAGGGGGGGCAAGTCCCCCTGCACACCCACTGATAGTTATGTATTCCAATTCCGAGACCGCACTACGGTGAGGAAAGGGATGAATTTCTCAAACCGCACTGTACCATGATCTCTGACAGTACTTTGAGTTCATATCAGTGAATGCACAGTGCATTCGCTGATATGAACTTTCAATGTGGAGATGTTCAACAAGATGGACATTCAAAAATCCAACGTTCGAGTGATCCATCTGCAAACAATCTCCGTTCACGATTTTCATGATAAACCATATATAGTATATATATAAATAAATATATATATATATATATATATATATATATATATATATATATATATACACACACATTATAAATCCTGTTTTAATACTGCTAACTTCATAATTCTTGTTTCAACACGGTACTGGTACAACAGACATATTTCCAAAGAGATGTTGATGTATTAAGTGTTTAAAATGGGATGGTGTATATATTTATAAGGTTACCCATAGCAGATTAAAGCAGCCTTAGAAAACAGTCTAACAGTTCAGTGCAGTCATGCAAGCTTAAAATGAAATTCTTTACATGCAGAGGAGTTAAACAACTAAGGCCTTTTTCAGACATAATGTAGCTGTAATGGTTATAAGATGGAAAAATAAAATACAGTGTAAAAACATTAGGCCATCTTAACAAGTAGTGCACAAACACACACACACACACACACACACACACACACACACACACATATATATGTGTATATATATATATATATATATATATATATATATATATATATATATAGAGAGAGAGAGAGAGAGAGTAAGTCAAAATTCGGCTCACTGACTTACCTGTGTAATATTAATCCATGATGGTCATAGTATGCAAATGGTTAACAGCTGTGTGAGATTGACAGTCCCTGGATTAGGACGGTATACCCTTTCTCTGGAAATTGTGTGTTCTTGGAGTTAGTATATACTAATTAGGAGGGGATGTGGGGGGCACAGGAACCCACATGACGAGTTCAGGGGGGCTTGCCCCCTTCCAAAAAACACTTTTGTTTTATTTCCATGTTCCGAGGATTAGCCTCGGAGCATGCTCTGTAGTTTTTCTATGTGTTTTTGTCTACATAAGAGCTTTGTTGTAAAGCAAATTGACATTTCTGTGGATTGACTAATAGTAGTAGATTTATATATAGATATATATATAAATATATATATATATATATATATATATATATATATATATATATACATATATATATATGTGTGTGTGTGTGTGTGTGTGTGTGTGTGTGTGTGTGTGTGTGTGTGTGTGTGTGTGTAAAATAGTGTTGGCATACCGATAGTTGCTATGGATATCAGTGAATGCTCAACTAGGCATACGTCTATAAAACAAGAATCAGTAGAATTAACCTAACTGAAATCCTTGTACACTAGCAAACATGCAATGCCATTTTACCTTTTTGCTAGAAATGCAGACTCAACTTAAAGGAGAAAGCAAAATAGAAAGTGATGTACTCTAAAATTCAAGAGTGCTGATTTGTTAATGGAAAAGGCATGGGCAGTGGGTGAAAGAGTGATGTGGGAGTATAAGAGAGAGTGACTACCAGAGAATTGGCCGATCTCAGTACTTTCTTACACTGTTTAAATGAAATCAACTACATCAATTTGCTGTAGTAGTCAGAATGTATTATTTTAAAAACTAACATATAGAGGAAGAGAAGAGTTACTCTGTCAGAAATAGGAAGTCATCAGCTTCATTCATCAGGAGCCAGTGATGTTGCTTCCAGTATGCCCCTGTTCTAATCCTGCAGATTTTGTTCTGCAAGGTCTGAAGTCTTTGCTCTCTGAGAGGGTAAATAGCTCAAATGATTATGAGGGCATGTTTAAGAGTAGGAAGCAGAACACTCTTCTCACCAGTGTATTTTCTCTGCTTTCATTGCTTCCACTGTAACAGGTATGCAACATGCCAGTGACTTTAGTCCCTAATTTATGAATGTGTGAGATGTAAGTTAGGAATGTGACCATCCAGACATCCAAGTGCTTTTAAAACTGCCAATTCTAAGACAAGCTTGCTAAGAAACAAGATAATTAAAAACAATGTAAGTCCTCTCACCAGATTAGTAAAGCTCCTGCAGCACTATTTTACCCTGCTGAGGTAATGCCCCATAACTGATTGCAAATACACCCTGTGGGCTTCCAGAACAACTGCTCAAAGTTATCTTGTTGTAAGAGTGACAGCCGCAATCAAGTGGAAGTACATACCCCTGTAATCCTTGCATCTGCTTTATCCCTTGTGATCTGGTTATTTTATGACCTCCTGTTTCTTCTAACCCCCTTGCATTCAAGCTCTTAAGTCCATCTCTGGTCCACAACAAAAGTGCACCTCTCTGTCCTATCTGGCAGTAGTTCAGCTTCACCTGTGCTGACATTCTGATTCTGCCAAAACAGAGGGGGGAGCATTAACAGGGCTTCTACCCAATCATACCTGGCTACTATACTCCTTTTTTATTTGTTTTTTTTTTCTTTTCTTCTCAGTCCTGGATCATGTTCTGTGCATATGCAGACTGATTGGCTTCCATTAATATGTGAAGTGCAATCTGCTTCATTTTCCTCCCACCCCCATTTTCTAGCCACCCTCCAGGCTCACAAATTTAAATACTCATGTCCATAACCAGTAATTAAGCAAAAGAACTGCATGCTTAAAATTCTTATGCATAACATCCTAGACTTTATCCATCCAAACAAACACATTGTTATGCTTACTTACTTCAACCTATACTTCTACAGACCTTCCAGACACAATATCACTGAGTTTCTTGCTGATTTAAAACTTTAGTATCTCATTTAAAAACATATTGCCACTCCTCACTAGATTGCATAATAGCATCCGGCCAGGCCAACATCTGTTTTACCATCACTGATACTCCCACCTTTAGTGACCAGTGCTCTATTACTTTCCACATTCAAAACCTGAAAATCAAATAACACTCTAAATTGATCTCATACAGAACCAGCCACCTGAAAATGGATCAATTTCATATGATCAAAAGACCATATGATTGAAACTAAGAATATTGAATCTCAGAATGCTGAACCAGCTTTTACTCTGAAAGCCAGCATCATGAAAATATGTACCAACTTCGAGATGGCTCCATATTAAGGAAAAGGCAAACACCCAACCCCAAAAAATACTGCCTTCCTCAAGAGAAGCCTGTTTGACCTTCCACAATTCAGTATTCTTGGTTTAGATCATATAAAACAGACACCCTGAAAATACACATACTCCATTGCCACCATTCCACTATTGGCTGGTCTCTTACACTAGTCTCCACAGATGCCAACACCACTGATCTCTAATTCTCACAACCTCTGATCTCAGTCCAAAACACACATACTTCCTCATGATTACTAAGCTGTTTAAGCACAAGTCTGACTGGCTCAAAAAAAAGAGATGAAAACACTTATGAAACATCAGGATGAGGCTTGGAAGAACTGGTAAACAAACCCTTCCATTACTAATAATGATTCTTTGATTAATATTACCATGAAAACAAATAATCCACTGACATAAAGCCACTTACCTCAAAGCAAAACAAACATCTCTTTGACATTCCTCCAATCAATTCTGGAATTAAGTTAATAACATCTCTTGGAGAAATCCTTCTAAAGAACTAACTGCACCAGGCCTGCTTCCTTACCCAAATGGTAGCCTTTCTCCATCTGACTTTCCACAATAATTCTCAACCTTCCCATCCACTCTCTTCCCTCCCACATCCACTATCACCAATCTTCACCCCCCCAATACCTTCTCCCTTACTACTTCAAAAAAATACAGCTAAACACATTACACATCACATCTTTCCTTAAACAAACCCCACAGGGCTCTGCTACTGGTCATGATAACCTATGGCTTTGCTTTTTCAATCACTGCTTAGTCATTCCACTAAACCATATTTAGAACATTGACTTCACCACTTACATAATGGAAATCACCTATTGACAAAAGAGTCCAAACCAACTTCAACCAACCACTTCTACCTATCTCCAATCTCCCTACTCTGAGAAAATCCAAGAAAAATAATCTAGAATATCACCAGATACCTGCAAAACTTATCACCTGTTCTCCAAAAAACAACATGGCTTCTGGGCTGGAAGGGGTACTTTGACAGCTCTGCAGGGCTCTAACTGATGACACATTAACACAGATAAAGGGCAGCCATCTTTATAGATCTAACTTTGCCTTCGACACATTTCACCACTCAGTTTTGCTAACCCACCTTCTACACATTGGCATCAGGCTTAAAAACTCTCTGTGGTTTAAAGACTTCCTTTCTAACAGTATATTCAAGGTCACAGTCAGCTCTTCTGTATCAGACAATGCCTATACACATTCTGGCATCCCAAAAGGATCTATTCTTGCCTATTTACTATTCCCCATTATTATAAATAAACTAGCCCTTTACTTATTCCAACTGTAACTCCTATTATATTCAGATTATATATTTATTGATACATCAAACCCTTCACATGAAGTCATACAAAATCAAATTCAAGCTGATCTAAACAGCTTGCTCATCTCCAAACATTTATTCCTCAACCCCCCCCCCAAAAAAATAGTCTATACTCTCTGACACCAAGAAAAGACTTCTTAGACTCCCTTTCCAGATCAATATCACAGGCCATGATAGTAATATAACAGGAGCAACCACTCATTTAGGTAACTAGTGACATGGCTTGGCCAATCCGTCAACTTTCAGGAACACACTCAAAAACCTAGAACTAAAGTCAACTACCTAGTCTTCTGGACCTAGCCATTAGTAAATGAATTCTACTTCCACAAGTGGAATATGACCTACCTTTGTTCACTACTGCCTCAGAAAAAAATACAGCAATTTTACAAACCCCTACAAAAATTCCTCACTAATTCCTTTTGGCATGAACTTCACTGCCTCACACTGGCTAAGGCAAACTGACTTCCTGTACAAGTCAAAGCCAGTCTAATGCTTTTCTGTTTACTCTTCAAACCGATATGCAAAGACAGCTGGTCTCCTGTGGTAGTGAAACTTATTGCTGCAGCACCAGTGGCCAGCCTCAAGCATAGATCAAATAAGTAATAAAGGTCACAAAGCCGATAGTGAAACCACTGAATGTTGCTTTATTAGATTTAGCGCTTTCGTCTGGCGTTCACCACAAGACTTCCTCAGAATCAATTAAAACCAATAAACCAGCTCATTAAATATACAACTACTCCTGTCACTTGTTTAAGTTATGTTACATCATTGGTTAAAAAAAATTCACTCAAATTTAAAAATATATATTTCTGGTAAATGTACAATACTCATTGAGGCATGCACAATAAAACCAAAAAAAAAACATATATTTACAAAGTATGTTGCAAACATTGTTTGCATCTCCCATACCCCTAAATCACTTCCCTAAAACATTACACAATAACAATAACAATTATATTTGTTCAAAATGTAATTTTCATGATCTTATAAACATACCAATATTGTACCAATGCCCAACTGTTTTTTATCTACTACAAATGAAAATCGGACTTGACTGAGTTTTAAATAACTTAAAATAGACAGTGTATCATTAAACCCATGGTTATTGGTGGCATTGCATCGAAGTTGCCAGAGTAATTCCTTGTATTCAAGGAGCAACTCAACTGGCCCTCCCCTAGTCCCCTCAACATGTATTTGTTCTAAAACAGAAAATTTAAAACAGTGCTGTGGGTACTCCATAATATGTTTTGCCAGGGCATTGTTAACATTGCCCTTTCTAATATTGTGTACATGCTGGTAGATTCGTTTGTGTAACATATTAATGGTTTTACCAATATAAAATTGTTCGCAAACTTGACATATTGCAATGTACACAAGACATTTACTCTGGCAATTGGACTTTCTTGCCAAGGAGACTTTTCCATAACCCCTGATGTTAATCGTGTTAGCCTCTAAAATGAAGGGGCATTGTGCACAATGTCCACATTTCTGCATCTGACCCTCCTTTTTTCCAAAATAGTTACATTCCAATAAATTCTTAATACACTTGTCTCTCTTGTAAACTATACGAGGTCTTACACCAAGTCTTAATTTACACATTTCATCTGTGGTAAACACAGTCCAATTATTATAGAGAACTTCCCTGATGTTATAAGATAAGGTGTTAAAAGTGAGAATCATGGCATCAGTATATGGACTACCCTCCAGTTCATGATGTTCTAAAACCGAAGTCATTATTGTACCCCCAACCAGTGTATCAGGTGGGGTTCCTAAAATTGGATAAAAATGACCGCTGTTCCTTTTCATTGTAACCTCCTTCAGAATGGGATCAATAAATACCTCAAGGTACCCCCTCCTGATAAACATTGTCCTTAATATTTCTAATTCTTGTAAGAAAACTGTAGGGTCACTTATCATCCTTGATAATCTAACACCCTGTCCTTTGACCAATGATTTTTTTCTGATGTATAGGATGACAACTATCAAAGAGCAAAAGGGTGTTAGAATATGTACGTTTTCTATACAAGGCAGAGGTAAATCTTTTATTCTGTATATCTTTGTTTATAATAATGTCCAAATAATTGATGGACTCAAAATTAAAGTCCATAGTGAATGTAAGGAACCCTGTACTTATGTTCAAGAATTCAAAGAACTGGTGAAGTTGCTCTTCTGTCCCATCCCAGAAAATTAATAACTCATCTAGGAACCTCCCGTAGAACCTGCCGTATTTATAAAGATGTGTTTAAATACTGTATTCAGTTCCCATTGGGTTAAGACAATGTTAGCAAAAAGGGGGGCACAAGCCGCCCCCATTGCAACACCTATCTTCTGCTTAAATAGCTGATTTTCAAATAGTATGAAATTATTTTGTAAAATTAACTCCATTAGGGTCCTATACATTAAAACTGTAGAATGGCACTCCAAAGAGAAAGTACACAAGTATTCATAAAACATATCAATGCCTTCTACATGAGGTCATCACCAACATAGGCGACCGGTGTTCTACACTGGAGGTCAAACCCTCCCTGGTTAGATCAGACCATAGACTAATCACTCTGGATATCCGCATTCTGCCCCCACCCCCAATCAAGGAAACCACTGTGAAAAACTTTTCAAAAGCAAACTTCACGTTACTCAAGACAGAGGTGGAAAGGTTCAGGTTCACAGCCCCCATGCTAAAGGACAATGCTTTCCAAGCTGCTGAATCCCTTACAAAGGCACTCTGTGAGCACCTGCAAGAATGCATGGATCATGCTATCCCAAGCAAAACCAACACTCACTCCTCCAAGAAAAGGAAACAAGTCTGGTGGACCACTGCCATAAACAAGCTATACAATAGAAGGAGGAAACTAGTACAGAAAAGAGTAAAATCCCAAGAAGGAAAGGCATCCCTGATCAGCATCAGCAAGAAACTATGATCCCTCATAAAATCATCCAAGGTTAGCTTCGAAAGAAAAATTGCCAAGGACTCCAAAGATAAACACAAAGTATTCTTTAGCTATGTCAGGAAACTAAGTGGAAACTCTCAAATCTGCTCTGAGTTAGTGCAGAATGGCACAAAATACACTGAACCGACTGATATTACCAACTTTCTGGCATACAGGTTTAGTGCAAACTTCACCCCCCTCTCACCCCCTAAAGGGCCCATAACCATACCAGAAGAATGCAGAGCCCCAGCAATTACTGACAAACAGGTTAAAACAGCCCTATCCAAAACCAAAAATACAGCTTCAGTGGGACCAGACAGTGTCCCAGGCTGTGTCTTACATGAGCTCCAAAATGAACTAACCCCTCACCTAAACACACTGTTCAAACTCAGGCTCTCTACAGGCTACATACCCATAGAGTGGCATACAGCAACAGTTATCCCACTCCACAAAGGTGGAGCCACAATGGACCCTGTGAACTATCGCCATATAAGCCTGACTAGCCTGGTCTGCAAGGCTATGGAGCACATCATCATGGAATTCATTAACAGAGACACTGGGAACCTTCAAACATTGGACCCTACCCAGTTTGGCTTTGTTAAGGGCAGATCATGCCTCCTAAACCTGGTGGACTTCTTTGAGACAGTTACCAAGGCTTTAGACGAGGGAAAGGAGGTCCACACAGCCTACCTAAACCTCGCAAAGGCTTTCACACCATTCCCCATTCTGGTATTATAGACAAGCTCACCAGCCTGAACATAAACCCCTACATCATGAGATGGGTTGCCAATTAGCTCACGGATAGAACCCACATGGTAAGAATTGCAGGCTCTAGGTCCGACTCTAAACCAGTTACAAGTGGTGTTCCCCCAGGGCTCAGTCCTGGGATCCCTCCTGTTCGGTATATACTTCTCAGAGGTACAGGCAAGCACAGAAGGATTATGGCTGACCAAGTTCACAGATGACTGCAAACTGGGGGCCATAATTGACTCTCCAGCTGATACAAACATCCTCCAGAAGGGTCTCACTGAGACGGATACCTGGTGTCAAAATCATGGCCTCAAGCTAAATGCCAAAAAGTGCATAGTCATCCCCTTTGGAAAAAACAAAGTACCTGTGAACTATCACATACGTGGTAGTCCCCTAAATACAGAAAATGTAATAAGGGATCTGGGGACCCAAGTAGATAGTAATCTCTCCTTTGATAATCATATTGCCAAAGCGGTTAGAAAATGCTTCTATGTGACCCACTAAATCACAAAAGGGTTTGCATCTAAAACAAAAGAGGTTATTGTGCCCCTCTACTCATCACTCATCAGATCCATCATAGAGTACAATGCCCCATTTGGAATGTACCTTACAAGACACCTGCAACAGCTGGAAAGGCCACAGAAGTACCTCATCAAGAGGATTACTGGCCTGAAACAGATGCCCTATGCAGCCCGACTGAAGAAACTCCAGCTGTACTCGGTTGCATACCGCTTGCTCAGAGGTGATCTCTGCCTGACATACAAGGCCATGTCCAACCCAGAATTGATGGACATGGTCCACCTAAAAACAAACAAATCCCCAAGAGCCACATGCTGTAGGGATCTAAACCTCACCACAACAATAAATAGGATGTGCTGGAGGGATACATTCCTGTCCCAGGGACTTCCCATGCTTTGTAACAGGATTCCAATCTACATTAAACAGAGCCCTTCAGTAACACTCTTCAAGAGAAACCTTGACGAGTGGATGGGGGATCACTGCATTGGCTCTGCTGGACAGAGGCACAGGGAACTAATGGCTCTGTTAGACCGAGGCACAGGGAACTAATCTAAGGGGGCAGCAAAAGCCAACACATTCTGGCTAGGCTTATAGATGCCCTCTGGCAGATAGCCTTGTACTTACCTATGAACCTATTAACCTATTACAGATTCCTTGATTTTGTTCACTGCCCCAATCCCAGATGTAATTCCAGTATCACAAATACTTCTTCTTTGGTCTGTCCTAGCTATTGCTAGGAAAGTTATAATTTAAAATGCAGAATTACTCTCTCTTTTACTAGGGAATTTATCTGTCTAGCCAAATCTGTTTGTAAACATTTTTTATCAAACATAAAAATGACGACTAGAAATATAACACATCAATACATAGCTTGGCAGAAATTTAATGATATATTAGAAAAGTACTAAGGGTTTTGTGTATATAACTCTTGTTATCGACTTTTGTATATAGTTTTTTTTTTCAAATTGTTGAATTATTGTTGGAATGTGTAAAATCAAATAAAAACTTTAAAAAAAAGCAAAAAGAGTCTTCTGTTGTTATGTTTTTGTCTTGCCTTTGTGTATCTTCATATTTTGCTGTATATGCACTGTAGTTTTGTTACCTTTTTAATGTAACCAAGGTTGAACCTGCAACTGGTCTTGCTGTGATCAGTCCCTGATCAACAAAATGTAAATAAAAAATAAAAAACAATTTTGGAGTTATGTGCTAAGAACTCATCACCAAGAACTGGTGATGTCTGTTTGTGTTTCTTTGGGGGGGGGGGGTGCTCCATACAGAAAAATGATTTAGGTTTTCTATTTCAGCCATGTTTTTGATCTGTAGTGCTAGTTGCTCATCTTAGTTTTAGCAAATGCCTGTGATGTAAAGTTTCAGATCCTAACCAATAACTATGTTGTGCATGTGGTATATATTCTTGAAGCAATGCACACAACATGAAAAATAATGGTTGCTGAAATTATGAGATCAGTTGACAAAAGGAGATTGTAGACAGAGTGTTTTGAACATGTACTGAATAATAAACACAAAATACTCATTGCTAAATATCATGCACATTTTTTATCCAAAGTTAAACAGCCTCCAAAGTACTGTCCATACTGCCCATCAAATTATTTATCCTTATCCAGATGTCCTCCAAAGTATCTGTGAATGTAAAGTGTCACACAACAGTTTTGTGAATACCTTATGCACTACAACATATGGTGCCTTCAGTGCTGTGCTGAGGCTTGAAATTAAATGCTTCATTAAATACTTTTTTTCCTGGCATGAACTTTACCCTTAATGATTTCAATCAATGAAGAGACAGTGTATGTCCAACAGACTTTAATGGATAATACCTTAGAGCATGTTTGGGGGGCTCCCATTAAAGTGTATGGACATATCCTTCCAGTGACATCAGCAAGGGATACAGTATAATTATGTGGTTGTATCCTTAAAAAAAATATTCACTAAGCTTTTTAATAAAAAAAAACAAAAAAAACACATATATCTTCTTGTTGAAACTGCATCATGGCACTTAACTTACAAAGTGTCACAATGTATATTTGAATGGAAAACTTTAACTAATGTGCTACTTTTTCATAAAACCTCATTACTTAATAGCTTGAAGTCTCTACTTAAAATATAATTTTATCCTGGTATTATTTTCTGTGGAGCGTCTTCATGGGAAGAAGATGACAGAGAAACCTTTCCTAGACTGCCAGTTGCAGCAAACCCAGAAGCATTTCATAAAACCTACTCAGAATCGAATGGACATTATACCAATACCAGGAAAAGGGGCTGGAACAATCCAGAACGCCAGAGAGACTCGGGCGATGGACAACATAAGAAAGGTAGATGGACATAACTTACATAGTAATTATGTTGTTAACTTGTCCAGTTATAAACTAGACAAGATAGAAATGTCTGTTTTAGAGAAGGGTTTAAAATTTGTACCCACATGCTTACCTAAAAAGTATGAGGTTAAAACTGAATTGTTCCAACTATGCCGAAAAATGCACTTAAAGGAACACTTCTTTAGATTAAATAAAGCTACTGAGTTAGATACTAACTGTGATGTTTTACTTTCATTAGATAGTGAAACAGAAAGTGAAGAAAGTTTTTATTCATGTGCATCGGGTAGTGAAGATGAAAACAATGCTTATGACTTATTAAATACACATATGCTTAAAGATAATAACTATTTTTTACCTCCATGTAAAAATTCTAATATAGTACGTTTTGAATCTCGAGAAGGAACTGTTCAACGAAATAAATTTTATTGGAAGGTAGAGCTGGGACTCACTGATAGTCTTTGTTGTTTATATATTATTTTCTGTTTCTTTACAAAAGTGTTTATTTCACTTTTCAAAATTCAGGTATTCCTCTGCTTGCACATACAATTATTTTATTTACTAATTTCTTGTAGATGTGTATTTATACTTATCTTCATTAATTCTATTCATGTGTGTCTCTGTCTGAAGTCTGTCCTTAACTTTTAACTGTAATTAACTGTTCTAGGAGCTTTTCTTCCCAGGCATCCACTAATAAAAGACAATACCTAGTTGTACTTTCTAAGTAAATCACTGTAAAACTACCATGGACACTGCTGGAACAGAGCAGACACAAGTTTTATTACATTATAATTAAAAATAATATACATACGACCAACAAATAATCAAATATCACAACTAAGTGTTTTCACCTTACTTAGGCATCATCAAAGTCGTGGTTCCTTCTGAAATTACATCTTTTTATATTGTAGTCAGTCCATTCCATAACTTCCTATGTTTAAATTTAAATGTTTCAATAATAAAAAAACATCAAATAGAAAATATTAATATTAAAAACATTGTAAACATTGTCTAAAACTTTCATACTTTTTAAAAAAAACACACTATAATAACATGGGTCTATATTAGAACACTGAACATTTGATAATAACATGGGTCTATATTAGAACACCGAACATTTGAAATGTCAAGTGTTCCAATATCAACCCATTTTCAGCGAACGCTGAAAATATCGAAGTAACGGTTGTCTGTTTCTGTTGCTTCGGTATTTTCAGCGCTCTGGTGGAAAGTTACGGGTCCGGTTCAGGTAAGTGTGTGATTGTGTGGACGTGTGGGTTAGGGCGGGTTAGGTGAGTTAGGGTTAGGGCGTGGGTCAGGTAAGTGTGCGATTGTGTGGATGTGTGGGTTAGGGCACGGGTGAGGTGACTGTGCGATAGTGTCAGACCTTAGGGTTAGGGTTTGAGTTAAGGTAAGTGGATAGTTAGTGGTGTGTGTATAGTTTAGTGTAGGGTTAGGGGTAAGAGTTTAGGTGTATGTGTGTGGATTGCTGTTTGTTTGGTTTGCTTGTGTTGTGTGTATGTGTTTTGGAACAGCAAATTTTTTCCCTAGGAAAAAATTCACTGTTCCGAATGTTCGATGTTTTTTTTTTGATTGCTAGGGTTCGATATTAGAACACTCGACATTTCAAATGTTTGGTGTTCTAATATAGACCCTAATAACATATAGCAAGGAAGCCTAGGAACTTTGGATAACAAGCATTCTTTTACATCAATAAATATCATATGTGCAACATTTACAATCAAAGCCAGCATCATTAAATTTCTTTTCTCTTCTGTTTCAATACGTTTGATATGGAGATGCTCTCATTAATACCTGGCTCAGTTTTAGCATTAAGTCTTAACTGCCACTTTGTTTCTCTTACTTCTACTTTTAACTTAGGGTCATCCCCCTTCTCATCAATGTACACCTTATCTATAATAAAAAAATAGGAACCTTTTAAAATTAGAACAAGTAGTGCTATGAATATATAACGCACTTGTTGTTTTTTTGTTTTTAATGTCCCTGGTGTGCTCAGCAATGCTGTCTCTCAACCTACTTGTGGTTTAACCAACATAAAACCCTGGACAAGTTGTGCATGTAGCCACATAAACCATCATATTGGTGTTACAGTTGCACAGACCTGGACATTGTAGGTTCCTGTGATATCCTGCAATAGCCACATATGGGGCAGGATTCACGAAGCCTCCGTGTAAGAGTTACAAGGCTTACACGAAGGCTGCAGTTAAACGGTGTGACGTCAGCATGTCATGCATATGCATGAGGGCATGCTGAATCACACCTAAGGCTAGCACGATCCATGTAAGACAGTAGGGGGCGTGTCCGTAGGGCAAGCCCTGCAAACGGACACGCCCCCAGAAGAGTAAAAGTCCCGAAAGTAAACCCCCATGACAGAGTCCGTGTAAATGTGAATAAACACAACACAACACATGCCCCCACAGATTATGAACATAAAATGTAGAAATGAACATCTAATAATTTGTTTTATAAGTTGTAAAGATGTTTGCCCGTGAGTGTGCTCGTTTGCGCGGGTGTACCCGGTGCTTAGCCACAGTTAGCAGTCAGTGGAAAAGCATATAAGAACTAAATATGCAAAGTAAGCCAAGAAGCAATAGCGTAGCGGTAGAGACGTCGGCTGAAGAGGATGCAGTCATGGTTCGTGCCCCCACAACATCAATTTTTATTTTTAGTGAAATAAGCACGAAACAAGTCCCTGACATATATGTACATATATAAAATTATATTTTATGTAAAATGTAATGAAATGGGCCATGTATTTTGAAGAAATGTGAGATAAAAAAATAAAAAAAAAATGTGAGATTTGCCCATAGCTGAGCTACAGTCTAACAAGTTGAGGATATCTGCTTGTAGGTGAGCAGTGTTTTAACAGGTGTAAAATGAGTGCCCGTAGGTGAGCAGTGTTTTAACAGGTGTAAAATGTGTACCCGTAGGTGAGCAGAGGTTTAATAGGTGTAAAATAAGTGCCCGGGGTTGAGCAGCGTTTTAACACGCCGAAACTGTGTGCCCGTAGCTGAGCTGAGCGTAATATGCGTGCTGGAAGCCAAACGACGTGTAAACTGGCGTAACCCGTTTGCGCGGAGCTGCGCACCACGCCAACAAGCTAACCGACGGGCAACGTTGAGCAAGCTGTATCAAAACTGCCTTTACACAGACACACCTCCTAACCTGTGTAGACAGTCATAAAATATAAAAAGCAATGGCCAGGTTTGAACCCAGGATACCATGTACCATAGTCAAAGTACTGAACCACTAAGCCATGACAGTTGCACTTAGAAATGCAGTAATAGCATATATATAGGAATGAATAGAAAGAGGAGCATGACAAAGCAGGTTTTGTGAAGCTGATACAATTCCAAAATGGCCAATCACAGATAAGTGCGGGAAAAACGGCATATATAAGCCCCATAGGCGGGAATACACAGCATAACCGATTGTAGAACTGACTTGCAGCCAGGATGTCAGGTGTAGGTGAGGGTAGTTTCTTCCGAGCACAGAGGTGGGGCGTTGAGGAGTCCAAATATATGGTTTGGCTCCTCGTCCATAATCATGAGGCCCAACTCATGCAGGGCCAGGTCCTGTGGGGAGCATATAGGGCTGAGGCGTGGGACCAGTTGGCTCATGATCTCACCAGTGCCACAGGAATACCAAGGACTGGTGAGCAGGTCCGTCACCACCATGCGGACCTGAAGAGATGGAAGCAGGACCAACTGAACCGTTGGATCCAGGAGGTCCGGCAAATGCCCAGTGCCCCACTACTGAGTAAATTACATGTAATTATTTATGTAAGAAATTAACCTAGCTGATATTATGGAGATGTGTATTCCAATATTACTTTATTTATATTACAGCTGCAGGTGTCCATTCTGTGAACCGTCGAGCCTATGGCGATAGGCTGGTGCGGTTGCGCCACCAGGCAGGTCAGTAATTCTCTCCCTGTAACTGTAAATACATATATAAGTATGACAGTTAGCAAAAGAGTGCAGTGTAGTCACTAATTAATAAAATGTGCAAGTAACAGTGTAAGAGGGTTTGCAAGTATTGCTTGATTACAAAAGTGTGATGCAGCCTGTAATCCAAACATAAAAATGAAACAAGTCTGAAATAAAGATGTCCCACCTGTAATATAATAGTACATAACCTGCAGCAGGCTGAAAAGTACAGCTGCAGAAGCTGAGTAAAACACATGTGTGAAATATATCCCTGTTGAAATACAGAAACATGACATAAGTGAGACTGTTGGAAAGGATTGTTATAACTACAGGTAAAACATGTCAATAAAGCCTAGAATTAAGTACCATCCTGAATTGTAAAAATAAAACAAGTGAGAGAGTGTGAGAAAGAGGTATGAATCCAACAATAAAGTAGTAATAACTCCTGAATAAAGTATACTGCAGTCAGTACAGAATGAAATTAATGTGACAGGCAGAACCAAACAGTAACATGTGTTGAAAACAGTACTGCAGCTGGAATGTGTGTCCCAAAATCTGGATATGTTGCTCTCAGTCTGCAATATGCAGATAGTATGGTTGTCTGAAATACCAAACATCCACAGTTGTCTATAGCTATATAAAGCAAATGTAGCAGGATGATGTAGCTGAACAGAGCCAGATATGAATGTGTATGAATAAAAATGAAATGTATATTGATATAGCAGTAACATTCCTATCACCAACCTGAAGTAGTAATCACATAGGAAACTGTAGGCAGAACTGTAGTGTGTATATATCTGCAACTAGTAGAAATGTACAGCATATGTATTGGTATTTGAAGTTGTTAATTACATTTTCTTCACCCTACCCTATAACCACATATAATCCATTCCACGTGAAATTGGTATGTGCAATCACAATTAATACCCCTGGACATTTGTCCTGTTGGTTCATACATATTTGCATGTACATTGATGCATCTGCCCTGTTCATACATCCAAACCTGATGGCCTGTTGCCATCAATCAACCCTGCATGTTGTTGGATTGTGTATTGCTGTGCAAATTATGCATGTGTTATGCTTGCTGTTCAATGGCATGAATATATGGGTGTTTGGTTAATGGGAATACTAATGCATGCTATTACAATTAATTGTGAATGGTATTGTACATTACTAACCCAAACTGTCATAACATAATGCAAAACATAGGACGACAGGGAAGGCGGGTTCCAGCGGACCCACCTATCCCACCTCAGCTGGCGAGTGCACCTGGCAGTAGTGCCCAGGCCGGACCCGCCTCCAGTGGCCCTGTGCCACCTGCGGGTGGAACCGCTGCATGGGGATGGGGCTCGTCCCCCCTCTGCAAGCGTGGCCGGAGGAGAACATCCACTCACCCTCCGTAGTGTCCGGACTGTGGTGCGTAGGGAGATCCGGCACGCTGTGCTTGGGCCCCTACGCCAGCTTCAGGCACGGTTGGCACAACTCACAGGCATGCCTGCTGCCCGGCCTACACAGCCCCCAGCACAGCCCCGTCCTGGGCAGTGAAGGCACAGTGGCAACTGCCCATGGGTGGGGATCTCAGTTCCACTGTTGCCATCTGTGGGCTCATGAGCTCGAGATATCCAAACATCCGTCCCTGTCAATTGTGTAACCCCCCCCACATGTGTCATACACCACCCCTGTATGTGTCTTGTTTGTCTTGTCTGTTAATCTACCCAACCTACCTCCCCAGCTATACCGACTTCCTGTGCCTGACATACCACTCTCACCTGAAAAAAAAAAAAAAAAAGGGCAGTCTGTACCCTCAAAAAAATTACACCCCATACATAGCTGCCCATTTTGCACACATGTCTGCTGGACATGTAAACTGTCAATTACAATTGGCTGTACAACAAGTATTATTGTTGTCCTTACACCTCTCTCAGGGGTGGAAGGTTTCAAATGTCACACCAAATTACAAACATATGCACAGCTGTTGCTGATGAAGAAATGGGCAGCTATGGGCCTTACCTACATCCATCCTGCAAAACCCGAGCTTGTTTCTCTACTGTCCTACCCTCTTTTGACCCCTTTTTCACCACTTTCCTATCTCCCCATTTTCTTTTCTTTCAAAGAAAATAGCGTGGGTATGCGCGAGAGTAAGCACTTTTAAGCAGTAGTAAGCGGGTGTGCACTTCTGTGCGCTTAGCTAAGCGTGTGTGCGCGAAGCTAAGCAGCAGTGCGCATGCGTGACCTCCACGCAAACCAGCGCTAACCCGCTTACAACTGCTTAAAAGTACCTTAGTCACTCTGAATGACAAGGCCTGTAGTTTTCTCAACAGCAAAATAAAATACCTCCCTCAGTCTTGAACCCAGGACCTTGGAAACACTAGTCTGCATGACTTACCACTAAGCCATGAATGCTATACAAGAACATTGTGCTGAAAGAAATATATCATAAAATAGTAGGAATTAATTTAAAGGGAATATACAAGTCTAGCACACAAAGCATGTCATGTATATTTACTGTCAAATCTAGTGGATTTGTAAAATAGTACTGTGTGCTGAGAAACAGTCATGCTAGTTGGTAGATACTAGGTAATAATTTCACAGTAGCATCTAGCAAGCCACACAGATACTCAGAGCAGGATAAACACAGCCATAGTTGAATAGTTAAGAGTGCAGACATAGCAACTGTGACTGAGTTACAGGGATGTCCCTGATGTGAAAACAAATGTCAACTGTGCCCCACTGACACCCTGCCAAATGTACTAACAGTAGCTTACAGAAAAACATGCATTGCAGTGTCTACAACACAGCCTGAAATATGAGAGACATACCAACCCTTACACTCACAGAACAGTGTCCACAGCAAACCAGCATGGTCCCCACCCTGATAATCTGAAAGGGATACACCTACCTAACAGACCATTTTATAGCACAGGCCTGTAATCACAGTGAGAACTGCAATCACTACACAACAGGCTGCATGCAATTAGTAAATGCTGGCTAACAATTGGTGCAGAGGCCATCACATGGACATGTGCAGATACCTACAAAAGCATCCTGTACTCCCAGTCCACACATGCAATACTGTCATTGCACCCGCTGGAGGTAGAGAGAAAGAGAGGGAGAGAGAGAGAGAGAGAAAACCAACAAAAAAAAAAAAAAAAAAGAAAGAAAGAAAGACAGAAAGAAAGAGAAAGAAATAACAAACCGGAAACATCAAGGCAAAGAGGCAGACAGCAGGCCAAGCAACTGCAAGCCTACACAAACAGCTGCAACAAACACAGGTAATGTAAAGTACTACTATAATACTCTACATACTGTGAACCCTCCAGATGTGTTATTGGTCTGTATCTATGTATATGAGGATGTGCATAGGGACGGGGACATACTGAAACTGTCACTTAAGGCTCCACATACATATGTCTGTGATGGTAGCTATGTGCACATAGCAATGTAGGTTGTAGTGCAATGTACAAGTAGGTGGTACAGTAATGGGTGTTCAGCAGTATGTTACTGTGTGTATACATATGTGGACCTAAAAAGGAGTATATATATATATATATATATATATATATATATATATATATATATATATATATATATATATATATATATATATATATATATATAACATGTATATGTATGTATATTGAGATATGTATGTATATATATATATATATATATATATATATATATATATATATATAATATGCATATGTGTATACATAGATAAACAGGGATGTAGAAATACATAGACAGATATAGTTTCACAGTGGCATAGTATAGTACTAGGCTATCTGCAGACAGTGTATAGAATAGATTTAGAAACCTGCGCCTCTGTATAGTAGTGACAGAGTAAAGACCCCCCTACAGAATAGCGTTAGTGTACTGTGCCTCTGTCTAGTAGTGACACAGAGATGACCCCTGCTGTAAACCTATGATCTCCCATCCACTTGTCAAGAATGCATATGAAGAGTGTCAGTGAGGGTCTCTGCCTAACATGAACTGGGATCCTGTTCCACAGTATGGGAAGCCTCTTAGTGATGGATCTGTCCCTACAGTATGTCCTATTCATATGTGTGCTGAGGTTTAAATCTGTAGGTGTCGTGCTTCTGATGGATTTGGATTGTATGAGGTGGAACATGTCCATCACTACCAGATTGGACATGGCCTACTACATCAGGCACAGATCACCCCTAAGTAGGCAGTATGCTATGGCTGCCATCCGCAACTTCACCGAGGTCATTGACAGACGTTGGGGGGACACATTAGATCTGTTCCACAACTATATGTCCATGAGCCAGGGCAATGGTGGACGGTTGAGGTGTCGACGTGGCCGTATGCCAGCAACAGCAGCAGCTGGCAGCCATCGCGGATGACAACAGGGCCGTGGCCGCTCATATAGTGCCAGCAGCAGCCCCAGCAATGCTGGGTCTGTGCTGTCATCGGACCGCCCCAGGAGACCACGTGCACGTGGTGCTGGACAGTCCTAACAGGGACCTGTCTCCAGTCAACAAACACCTGCTTCTGATGACAGTACTCAGTCTGGATTGGTACCTGATACGGTCCGTAGCACCCCTTCCAGGCACAGGTGCCGTGTCCATGGCCACAGACAGTGATCTGTATGTCCTGGCAGGTACAGTCTGCGGCTGTCCACAAACACCTGTATATGGCAGCCATGAGGTGGGAGTGTGTACATTCATACACACATGCAAACTGATAACACCTAGGGCTACCGCATACACGCACACACTGCATCAACATTGCCCCATCTTGTACTGCTGTCCCTCACCAACACACACACACAGACATGTCAATTGGTTGTATCAGTGGCAGACTCAGGCATACCAGGTACACACCCTGTGCTTATGATGAAACTGTGCCACCTCCTGCAATCTGTAAGATCGGTGCAGGAACAAGTTAACATGGTGCTGATGCACAGGGTGACTACATAGACATATTGTAATAGTATGATGTTGACAACAGTACAGTATAATTATAGCATTGTGGGTATATACCAGCATGCCTGATGCAGTTACAGTATGAATGTCATTGTATTGTTCTGTACACACATACTAATTACCACAGTGTTCTGTCTGCACATCTTTGCATACTGGTGGTGAGGCTGTGAAGGGATGGCCACCTACATAGGTAGCACAGAGGATACAACAATGTACATATTGATACTCAATGATGGCCATGTCAACTGCAAGTTGCATGCTGTCCACACACGACTGTGCAATGCAGATGTTTCAGGATGTTGATATCTGTGCAGTACTACACAGCAGGTTCAGGGCTCACAAAAGCACTCTAGCACTACAAGGTCACACCTCATACCATGCATAACAGCACCAAAACACAGAACTAACTATGACAGGAGGGAGAGTGTCCATACATGTCAAGGATACTGTGGTGCCAGGACAGGTAGCATACATCATACTACATCTGGAACTGCTGAGTGAGGGCTCAGTGTCTGTTATTTGAGATGTGTATTATTACAGGTATGAGCACTTGGGTATCAGGCCAGTTATTCAACATTACGAAGGTACGTGGTCTATACACTTGTGGGGGTTGCTGCTGGAACCAGCCCATCTGACCTGGGAATGTCCGGGTACTGGCTTAGAGTGCCTGCATATATGCACTGTTACATACTGGAAGTCATACACCTTGTTTGTTGTAGCATAGTCTAGATACAGGCCTGCTGACTGTAGCTTTGTCTGTATGCATGTTTGCCTGTTATGTTCCTAAAACACTGATTCCACCTGCAGTGCAGATATACAGTGCCTCTGTGGATCCCTAGTGACATCTGTGTTGCTTACTGTACTGATGTCCATGTGTCACTTGACAGAACGTCACTGTTTGACCTGTTTGCAAGTAGCTTGCCTGTAACACATTGCATATGATGTACCTCACATTTGCTCAAGACAGCATTCATATATGCCAGCACTAACAATTCAGGAGCACTACACCCTCACATAGTCACCTTGAGTACCTTGTTCCCCATTGGCCCTATGTGTCGTTACTTAGTGTGGGAGTCACAATGCTATGGTAGCATGTGCAATGGTCACCTGTTGATCTACTCTCAGGTCCAGTTGGTGAATCTGTGAGTCATGTGGCAATGTTACAGCTGCCTCATGTACACAGACAACCCTCTCCCCTTCCCATACATGTACAACACATGTGAGAGATGCAACCACATAGCCAAACTGGGGGCTAAGCTCTGTTTACACAGCACTGGCATTCCCTGTTAGGTGGAGTGGGATACTACAGTGAATACAGTACCAGTCTCCCATAGACCTGTCACGACCACAATACAAACACAGACACACACAGGTGCATTATTGGGCTCTCAGTATAGCATCCTGCCTGAGCAGCTGACACCTGCAAAGCAGACACACAAGCAAACATTACGCCAGAGTAGAGCACATGCGACACATAGCTCACAAAGCCTGTGTGCCTAACAGTGTCAGGCCATACGGCTAGACAACACACCTGCTACGGTTGTATGAGGTACCTCTATTGACACATACACGGTGGTCCTGCTCCCAGGCTGAACAAGGTGATGGTCACGCTGAGCTGCCCGTCGGGCACTATGATCCACCACATAACACAAGAAAAGCAGTCACTCCAAGGCATGTAGCAGTATGACTCAGTCATTGTCTGTGCCAGTGTGTATGACCTCTGATGCACCTCCCTGGACTACATGTTAGGGGACATGGAGGGCTCTCTGAGGTTGTGGCACAGGCTGGTATGACCCTGGCTTTGGGTAGCATCTCACCCTCACCATGAATGCTGCCACAATATGTAGACAGGATCATTGGTTTCTGCACTTAACGTATCTTTCAGTGACATCCAAAGGGGATCCAATGCCTGTCAGTGTGGGATTACATGCTGGACATGCCACATTGCTTTGCTTGGGACAGCTTGCACCTGTCACCCATGGGCCATTGTATATTGGCAGAGGCTGTTGCTACACACATACTGCCTTTGTATGCAAGGCTGACATTACATAGCCACCTACACAGGTAGCACACGGGATGGGACACTAATAGCAATGCTACTCAACAGCAGCAGTGTAAACATCAAGATGCATGCAGTGGAAACTGTCCTTAGCATGGGGTAAAGCAATATCCGTGCAGTAACAGACTCCTGGTACAAGGCTCCCAGGTGCACACCATCAGTGCCAGGTCATTCCTGATACCATGCTTGTCATCCCCTACATGCTCCAAAACAGAACAGGGGGGATGTATCCAAAGGCGCCTCAGATACACACACCCCCAGGTTGGTGGCACTGCACAAAGCATCAGAGCCTCTCCATGTGCAACACACAGTGGGTTAGACTGCCTTCAGGTTCATAGCCTGGCACACACCACACTCCCATACCCAGGAAACCCACTTGGCCTTCCTGACAACACTGGGAATATGACGGTCTCTACACACACCATTATATGGTTGTACTGCAACTACCCAAACATACAGTGTGAGCATTATTCTAGCTGCAAGACCCTATCTGACGGTGTCTTATCATTCATTCCCTGCATTGCTATGGAACAACATGTTACCACTCCCACAAGTGGTGACAACATGCTGCACCTGTTCATCACCAACATGTGGACTATATGCTCCAGACCAATCATGTATCCCTCGCTGGTGGGATGACACCATCTACAACCCACACTGTATAGTCACATACCACATGCAGCCCCTGCACAGAACACCCCAGTCATACAGTTGTCTGATGCATATTCCATGTATTCACATGAGGCAGGCTTCGGACATGAGAACTCTTGCAGTTCACAGGTACATATGTGTAGGTGGCACACACATACATCATGTGTGCATTGACATTACTGATATAATGTATGTCGTGCAATATGGGGAACAACACCCCACACACATGGACAAACTGTGTGACAAAATTACACATGGCATTTGTTTAATACAAACCCCTACCTAACTATGTTAGATCACTTGTGAGAGTCACATTAGCAGAGCGTGCTATTTGCATTACTAGGGGGATTGCTTTCTCCTGCTGTACTTATAGGGTGCTGACATCATCAGTGTTTAGACAGTGGAATATGCAGCATGTTTTGTGTGGTACTAGTTGCCAAAAGGGACATTTCTCATACAGATGGAATTGCACACACTACTCCCCCATACACAGTCACACACACACACTGGGCACTTTCAGGATTCAAATCCCTACCTAACTATGTTATGACTCTAGTGAGAGACGCATTAGCAGAGCGCACTATTTGCATTACTGGGGGGATTGTTTTCTCCTGCTGTACTTATAGTGTGCTGTCATCATCAGTGTTTAGACAGTGGAATATACAGCATGTTTTGTGTAGTAAAAGTTGCCAAATGGGACATTTCTCATACACATGGAATTGCACACACTACACCCCCATACATAGTCACACACACACTAGGTACTTGCAGGATTCAAACCCCTACCTAACTATGTTATGACACTTGTGAGAGACGCAGTAGCGGAGTGCGCTATTCACATTACTGGGTATAATTTCTGCTCCTGACATATGTATAGTGTGCTGACATCATTATGGATGAAGAGGTATGTACATCTGTTACTATCCATCAGTAAGGGGGAGAGCATATCTATGCATTAACTTTGCACAGGTACAGTGGCCTACTGTACTGTGGAGGCAGACGCCAAATACACTGTGGATAGCCTTCTGTATTCCCTAGGGACAACGGTCAGGTATTGCACTCTATGGCCATATGTTTACCTGTCAGATGCACATATCTGTTGCTCATATACTGTTTGTGGATCTTTATTGCCATAGCCTTCCCTATCTCTATAAACAACGTGTGTACTGTGGGAGATGTTTGCATATGAGTGGGATCCAGTACTTTACTTATGTCTCTGTTGTAACTTCACTGTGTGCACTGGGCAGATGTCTGTATTGTGGGAGGTTCCTGTGTTAACACATAGAAATGCCAGATATGTGTGTGCAACTGCTAAACTGTGACATGGCCTAAGTGTGTGAGCATGCCCAGTTCACCGTCTGTATGGCTTCTTGACTGCCACATCTCATTTATCTAAGTGTGCAAGCATGCTCAGTGTGACCTTTCCTTATGTTTGGATCTGTGGACCACCACATTTCTGTTTGTGTGTGGACGCCATCTATATATCACATGTACAGTTGAGTGTTGGACATCAGGTTGTGTTCTTACTGCCCAACTGCTGTGTGTCTGAACCTAACAGGAATTATGCTGTGCCTGCAGGGTTGCCATGGGATAGTTTGCATACAGTTGTCATCATCCTTTCCTGCTGACCAAACAGTTGTATTGTTGTATACTGTACTGGTGCAAAACTTTCACTGTGGTGGACAGTATGATCGGTTTCAGTCTTATCACTGCTTGTAATGTTTATAGTGAGCACACCAGACTGGTTAAGGGCCAGTTGTGCAGATATGACCATGTTGCATTATGTTCAGATATGGACAGCTTAGTACATGATTGTCCGACATTGTTATTGTATTCCACAACTTGTGTGGACAGTGACAAACAATGGCCATGTGCCCTAGTCCAATTGTAATGCTAGTCAGAGAGTGTTTGTCCTTCAACACACATTTACTGGTGTTTGCCATGACATATGTCATGGTTATTGTGCTGTGCCTCTGTCTACCCATGACATACAGGTGATATCCAGGGTACACCTGCCATCTCCCATCCAGTCATCATGATTCCTCTGGATGACAGTCACTGAGGGACTCCCTGGATATCCTGTAGTGGGAGTTTAGTCGTGAGTGGAGTGAGCTTCTGGGTTGTGGACCAATCAGTACAGCATGTCCTGTTTATGTCTGTGCTGGGGTTCAGGCCTGTCAGCTGCGTAGGTCACCAGCATTCAGTGTTTACATGGTGCCAAATGTCCATTGATACCAGGTTGGTCATGGCTCTAAACATCAGGCACAGTTCACCTCCAGCCAGGCAGTATGGCACTGTGTGGAGCTGCAGTTACTTTACTCAGGCGACACATGGCATCTGTTACAGCTCTGCAATCCTCCTGGTGGGGTATTTGTATGGTCATTCCAGTTGCTGCAGGTGTCTGCTATGGTACATCCCACAGGGGCCATTGTACTCAATTATGAGGCTGCAGTTTGTTTAATCAGCCAACACATGGCATCTGTTTGAGCTCTTTGATACTCCTGGTGAGGTACTTTTGGGGTCTTTCCAGTTGATGGAGGTGTCTGCTGAGGTACATCCCACAGGGGCCATTGTACTCAATTGTGAGGCTGATGAAGGATGACTGCAGAGCCACAATGATCTCCCCTGATCTAGATCTGACTACCTTCATGATTAGGTGGGTATATGGTATGTTTCTGTAACCACTACAGCCACATGCTTGTCCAATGCAAGATATCTATCAACTTGTGTGCCCAGGTCTCTTATTACTTCTTCAGTACTTAATGGGTTAACACCTATGTGGTAATTGGTGGGCACTTACTGTATATCCACAGGGGATGACTATACACTTTTCTGCAATTAGCTTGCTGACATGGCTATGGCACCAGTTGTCTGTTTCTATGTGGCCCTTTTGTGGGATGCTTGTGTCAGCTGGAGGGTCAGATATGGTGGCCAGTTTGTAGTCCTCTGCAAACTTGTTCAGACACAGTCCTTCCATGTTGGCCTGTACCTATGGGACATATACACCAAACAAGGGAGGTCTCAGGACCGAGCCTTGTGGGATGCCAGTTGTATCTGGATTGTAGTCTGACATGGCTGTAGCATTTCTGACCATGTCAGTTCTGTCCTTGGGCTGGTTTGCAACCCCTCTACTGACATAGGGGTTTATATTTAAGCTGGTGAGCTTATCTATAATGAACATGTGGGGTATTGTATGGAAGCCTTTTGCAAGGTCCTGCTAGGCTGTGTGGACCACATTCCCCTCATCAATGGCCTTAATGACTGTTTCAAATGAGTCAAACATGTTTAAGGGGCAGGATCTGCACTTAAGAAAGTCACACTGGGTAGGGTCCAGTGTCAGTAGGTCCCCAATATCTTTATGTCTGAGGTACATGCTGATCCTTTCCATAGCTTTGCAGACCAAGCTTGTCAGGATTCTGGGGTGGTAGTTTGAAGTATCCATTCAGGCAACACCTTTGTGGAGAAGGATCACTGTTGTTGTACACTGCTCTTTGTCTACATATCCTGTGGTAAGGTTGACATTGAGAAGTAGTGTTATATGGGGTTCCATTCTTCTTGGAGTCCATGTTGGACTCCGCCCAGGACACCATCTCGTACCATTGATGCTGTGTGTTTTGCTTTGTAGATGCTGGCTGTTACCTCAGCATCTGCAATGTCAGGGGGGCAGCACTCTGGTGGGATAGATATTTGGCATTTGGGGGGGGGGGGTTTGCACTGAACCTGTCAGGTTGGATGTTGGCAATGTGTGTGTGTTTGGTATATTGTTGGTATTATTTGAGTGATTCAGAGCATATCTGTGAATTCCCAACAAGGTTCCTACCATCAGTTAAGAAAGCCTTGTGATTATCCTTAGTGTCCTGTACAATTTGTATCTTTATATGTTCATAGGTTCATACTAGGCTATCTGCCCTAGGGCATTTATAAGCCTAGCCAGAGTGTGTGTGGCTTTCGCCACCCCTTGCTATGTGAATATTATGGCCATTTAGGATTTACTTTACTGTGCCTCTGTCTAGATGTGACACAGTGAAGACCCCCAGTGTACATCTACGATCACCCATCCACTTGGCAAGATTCCTGTTGAAGAGAGTCAGTGAGGGGCTCTGCCTAACATGGAGTGGGATTCTGTTCCGGGGTGTAGGGAGCCTCTGGGTTATGTATCTGTCCCTCCAGCACATCCTATGTCATTATGTGTTGAGGTTGACATCTCTCGCTCTCACAGCTCTGATGGATTTGGGTTTTCCGAGGTGGCGCATGTCCATTAATCCTGTGTTGGACATGGCCTTGTACAACAGGCATACAACGCCTCTGCGTTGGCAGTATGTGACTGCATACAGCTGGGGTGTCTACAGCCAGGCAGCATATGACATATATTTGAGACCCTTTATTCTCTTGGTGAGGTACCTTTGAGGTCTTTCTAACTGCTGCAGGTGTCGGGTGAGGTACATCCCAAATGAGGCATTGTACTAAATTATGGGCCTGATAAGAGAACAGTATAGGGGCACAATGACCTCTGTTGACGTAGATGTGATTCCTTTCATGATAAGGTGGCCAATATAGAAGGTCTTCCTAGCCACGTTGGCAATGTGAGTGTCACATGACAGGTTACTGTCCACTTGTGTCCCTAAGTCCCTGATTACTCCTTCCATATGTAATGGATTACCACCTATGTGGTTATTTGTGAGTACCTTGTTTGGTATTTGGTGAGACATTCATACTGTCCAGTGTCGTCAGGAAGGCTGAGTGGGGTTCCTGTGTGTGAGAGTGAGGTCTGCAGCATGCTACAGACTGTACAGCAGTTTTGCCTATGGCTAGTTGCACATGGGTGGTCTCCAATGCTTCGTGCATTGTCAGTTACCTGGACGTGCAGGTATCTTTGCTGAATATGGATACTCCCCCTCCTTTTATGGTTTGCTCCAGGTTTTGGGGCCACGACGCATGATATGAGGTATAACCTGGTAGTGCTGGTGTGCTCTCAGGAGCCTTGCTGCAGGTTTCTGTCACTGCACAGACATCGATGTTCTCCATATTGGGGAGGGCCTCGGGAGCATGCATCTTGAGGTTTAGACGTCTGGCATTGGGCAGCATTACCCTTATGTTTCTTTCCACTTATGTTTTCTAGGGAGGTGGGTTAGTCTTTTCAGCCTTGCCTACAAAAGGCTCTATGGAGGTGGCAAGAGCCTTAGCCAATATCCAGATGCCCAGGGGTGACAGGTGCAAGCCATCCCTGGCAAAGCAGCGTGGCTTGTCAAGCATGACATCCCAAGTGGACAGACATTGGATCCCCTTGGAATGACACCAGTAATTGTGCCACTTGTTAGAGCTGATCATTCTGTGTTTGTACTGTGGCATCATTCTTGGTGAAGGTAGGATGCTGCCCAAGGTCAGAGTCATACCGGCCTGGCCTACATAATTGGAGAGCTCATCTATGTCTCTTTTCATGTAGTCTGGGGAGGTACGTCTCAGGTCATTCACACCAGCATGGACAATGACTGCATCATATTTGTACTTGCTTTGGGGTGACCTACGTGCTTGTGTTATGTGACGTATTGTAGCAGCCTACAGGCAGCTTACTGTACCCTTTCCCTTGTTCAGTCTGGTGAGTGGGTCAGCAGTGTGTCTGACTATGGAGTCACCTATTACAACTGTATCAGGCATGTTGTTTCTCCTTCTGGCCTGTGACTGTTTGGCACACCAGCTTTGTGTACTATGTGTTGCATGTGCTATGTTTAGAGGTAGTGGTTGCTTGGGTGTCTGCTTTGGAGGCCTCTGTTGATGTGGTGTGTTTGTAATTAGAGCCTCCGGGAATGTTTTCTGTGTTTATGTCTTTGGTTTGCAGTTGTGATAGGTGTATGTGAGACTGGGTTTGTGGTGTGTGTGGTTACCTTCTCCTCCTGACTAGCTTTGACAGTACTGAGTTGAGAGAGCTCAGTCTACAGTTTGGATAAATGGTTGCATCTCTCACATATATTTGTATTTCTTGGGGGGAGGAGAGGGTTGTCTGTGTACATGGGGCAGGTGTAGCATTGCCTCAAGATTCACAGATTCAACTTGTTGTAGCTGGCCTTAGTGGATTGTATGAGTGGACATATTTTATTGCCATAATACTGATCAGAGATTACTTCCCTTTTTAGGTTTGTTCTATCATGTAGTAGCTTCCTCATTCTCTTGCATGGTTTGGTAATGGCTGGGGTCCACCATGCCAGATGCCTGCGTGTATGGCATTGTGTCTTGGTTTTATTTGGGATTGCATGATCCATGCATTCCTGGCAGTGTTCATGGAATGCATGTATAACGGGTTCTGAGGTGTGGCCCATATTTTGCACAGGCACAGGGCCTTTACTGGATTCCACATCAGTTTGGAGGAGTGCAACATTTGCTTTACACATGTTTTTCACTGTGGTGTTCTGGCCAGGGACTGTGGTCAGGATGTGTATATCCAGTGTGATTACTCTATGGTCTGATCTTACCAGTGAGGGATACACTTCTCATCTGGCCATACAGTACCCATGTTGCTGATTATCACATCCAGTATGCTTACCCCTCTTGTGGGAGTGGTACATTGTTCCTGAGCATTTTGGTTTATGGATTCTAGGAACCTTTGTCCTAGGGTGTTGGAGCTAGAATAATGCTCCCAGTCTATGTTTGGGTATTTTCAGTCATCCAATATAATGTGGTTTGGAGATCTTGATATATTCATGTATTCCAACATAGGCCAAGTGCAGTTCCTGGTGTTAAGACGGTAGTCTGTAGCAGGCTATAAACTGGGAGGCAGTTTTAGCCACTGTTACTTGACCATGGCTAGCCCATGCTGCTTCCTGTTGTGGTACCAACATGGGGGTGTGGTTATCCTTGACAATTATTGCTAGTCACCCTCCTTTTGTAGCTTGTTCCATGTTTTGGGGCTGTAAAGCACAGTATGAGGTGTAACCTGGTAGTGTTAGGGTGCTGTTGTGAGCCTTGACCCAGTTTTCTGTTACAGAACAGATATCAACATTCTCCATGCTGAAGGGAGTTTAGACTGCATGCATCTTGCTGTTTAGACTTCTGGCATTGGGTAGCATTACATCTCGGTTCTTATCCCTTGTGATACCTATGGAGGTGGGTTTGTGTTTTGAGCCTTACCTATTCAAGGCACGCTGGGGGTAACAACAGCCTTTGCCAGTATCCATATGGCCAGGACTGATAGGTGCACGCCACCCCTAGCAGGTGGAGCATCATGTCGTGCTCAGCATGTCATCCCAGGCTGGCACGCATTAGATCCCCTTTGCCTAACAGCAATATTTCAGCCAATTATTGCAATTGATCATCTCATCTTCATATTGTGACATCATGCTTGGTGAGGGTAGGATGTTAGTCAGGGTCATCAAATTTGCATATACTACATGGTGTTACATTGTTTAACACATGGCAATCATGCCTCAGGTGGTGATGCAGGGCTGCCTATGTTGGATGCACATACTACACTCCCTGTACATGTTTGAAAGCAGGTTGTGTCAACTTAGGCGTCCATTTTACTATATGTGTGAGTCGAAGAGAGGTATAATTTCCAGGGTCCCTACTGAGCCAGTGTATGTGCTATGCGTTGCCGCTTTGCCAAGGCCAAGGCATACTGGGCATGCCTCCTTCTGCCTACTGGGGCAGGCTCAGGTTGTTCCTCCTCCGAGTCACGCTCTGCCTGTGATTGACTTGGCAATGGTGGGGGGCTGTTTGGCCCAGCCCTATACTGATCCTGCTGCAGCTGTTTTCGCAGAATCATATTATGTAGCATAGCAAATACCATGACAATTTGGGTACATGTAGTTGGTGAGTACTGCAAGGCTCCACCAGATGTGTCCAAGCACCGGAACCGTGACTTGAGCAGCCCAAACACACGCTCGATTACATTTCATGTTTGTGCGTGTGCCTCATTATGGCGTTCTTGTTCAGGTGTGTGTGCATTTCTGATGGGTGTCATCAGCCACGCCTCCAGTGCATATCCAGCATCCCCTACTAAGTGACCATGTGGGATGTCCCCACTGGCAAATGTCTGGTACAGCTGCGTCAGATGCCAGATATGGGAATCATGGTAGCTTCCAGGGCAGCCAGCACACACATTCATTATTATGCCCTGGGCATCACACACGACCTGGCAGTTGATGGAGGGGAAGCCCTTGCAGTTAATGTAGGCCCTACCCCGCTCACCAGCTGGTGCTTTGATGCGTATATGCATGCAGTCTATTGCACCCAGTACCTCAGGGTATTCCGCTATTTGCTGGAAGAGACGCATATTGCTGGCCAATGCCTCACGGGAATTGGGGAAATATACATGATCTCCGACATGTGCTGACATGGCATCCAGGAACTGGCGCAGTACCCTGGATGCTGATGCCTGTGAGATCCCCATCATATCACCAGTTGGTCTCTGGAAGGTACCTGTTGCTAGTATTCTTAAGCCAACACATACCTTGGTTTCCACTGGGATGGGTTCCCCTCTGTTGATTCTGTGTGTGAGGCGTGGCCTGCACAGCTCAACGATTTGCTGCAGGAGGTCTCTGTCCACTCTATAGCGCTCCACTATCTCCAGCTCATGTAACCCCTGGTAGGTGACCCTGGGCCTGTACACTCTTCTCCGTCTCCTCACTGTGGGTTGTCTGGCAGCATTTGCATTGTCACCACCCTCAGCAAGTCACCTATGTCTCCTTATGACAGCTATGGCAGCCCCTAGCATTTTTGGTCAGAGTGAAGCTTTTTCAGTATTCACTTCTAATAGCTTACTCCTGTCTTGCAGTGTCTCTTGAGAGAATCATACTGCACTGCTGTTTGCAGACTTTTAAGTGCTGGGCTGGGCTAGTATTCTGCCTGTGTGATTGCCTGCTTCTAATTGTTTTCACCTGCTAGCTCCAGCAGTATTCCCTGCTAGCTTCCTACTATTTCTGTTGCTTCCTTTTTCCTTTCTGTTTCCTCAGGGGGGAGCAACGTGCATACCAGCGGTAACACGCTCACAGTGGCTTACACGTGCGCACACATGCTTACACAGTTTAGAATCTACTTATTCGGGTTAAAATGCACGCACACCAGTGCAAACAGTCTTACAAGTCTGCCTACAGGCTCCCACATGCTCAGTCTACCTTACACGTGTGCACACTGCCCTACTCGCGCCTTCTGGTGCGCACACATGCGCATGCACGCCCAGCAAGAAACTTTGGTGTTGGCAACAGTGTACACCTTTCATTTCTTGACTTTCCCATGCTTATCTTGTGGCACTCCTCTTTCCATGATATGTGTCTGACATCTGTCACGTAACACTGACCTCCAATGAACTGTATTTCTTTCTGCCATTCCCCCCTGTGATGTCACCTATCTCCTACTCTGTTCCTCCCCCTTATGTAACTCTTACACTACTCGGAATGTGCTCATTTGCTATGTGACAGTGGGATTCAGTATCCTAACACTCATTTACATAGGATTGCCTACTAATGCTTAGTTACATGTCTTAGACTCAGCTTCCCCACTTAGCAACCACTAAACGGTGGCCATGTTGTTTTTGGTCTGCTGGTCCCTGCATTGTATATCCATGCATTGCATAAAACCCACATTTGTGGGTTTATAACCTTACTTTTTATGTTTTATGTAGCGCAGCCCATTTGCGCGGGGCTGCGCTGCGTTTAAACATCAGCGATCGCCGAAAAAAAATAATAATTTTTTCTCGTATTTGCATCGGGGTACCTTGCCAATGGCCACATATTTGGCCATTGGCATGCTGCCTGACACATATGCACCCTTTATTTGGAGCTGACATGGCTCCATTGTGTTATTTGCAGAAACGTACTCAGTTGTCAACTGAGTACATTTCTGCAGCTAACACGACTCTTACATGGGCTGGTTTGAGCTTCGTGGATCGCTAATCTACCTCATTTGCATGCCTTTCGGCTGCAAGTGGGGTGATTAGCATATCCACGCCTTGCCCGTGTAAAAGTCATTTTAGCTTTCTCTTACACGGGATTTCAGGCTGTTCCTGGATCGCGATGGCTGCATGGAGTCTTACACGGCTCTTAGACTCCGTGCAAGCCATCGTGAATCCTGCCCCTGGTCTATCGTTAATGAATTTACAATTACTGCAGGATCCACATTTACTCATTTGGGACCTGTAATTCTTGACAAGTCTTTCACTGTTTTTACTTTCAATATTCACATAGTGCGGTCCTAAGGTTCGACATAGCCGATGAATAAGCTACATATCTAAAACTTCTAGAAAACACTTCAAAGTAATCAAAGCTCACCAGCTCCCTGGCTGTTTAAATAGAAAGCATTCATGACTGTTGATCTGAAAAATTAGGTGTAAACTAATACCTCCTTGCTAAAGAATATGAGAACTTTAATTTTTATAACTACTGAAATTAGTCTTTTGCCATTTAAGATATAATCTTGCACTATATGTTACAGCTTTATACTGCTAAGCTGCTGTCTTTGGTTTTTCTTATATCTGTTCCCCCAAAATCTGAATTCTAATAAAGAAAAGGTTGCAAGTTCCTTTTTACACCAAAGTGAAGCATGAGGTTGTATTTTAAGATGGGTCACCAATGTTTAATCAAAGTATATTCTATTTAAATGCATTTCACTTTTGAATTAAAATGATCAAAGGAAATGTAGTACAAACAAAGTGGAAGTCCATTATTAGTCTGGTATCACTGAATAAAGGAGATAAGTAAATGTTCCTCTTTTCTCTGATAATGTGTGATCTCATATTTGATATATTTAAGTTAGTGGGGAGTAAGGTGCAGTAGTTCAAAAAAACAATTAACTTGCTTTGAAGTCCCTTACTTTGATAATTCCTTTACTTTATGTATTTTATATGAGAGAACAGAATTTAGTGTGCCTTTTTGTGAATTATCATAACCCCCTCAAGACAGACAGAAAATGCATTCTATATAATGTTGTTTATGTTGAAAAAAAATAATTGTACATTTTCTCTGCTTTTAGGTATGAAAGTTGGTGCTAAGTCTATTTAAACAGCTGTAAGAAAATTATTTTCCCCTGTTCCACCTTTAAATATTTCAGAACTGTTCTCTCTGCTCATTTGATAACTATGTAATCTTCACCACCTTCATTAGCTTAGGTAGCATTTGAAAATAATGTTTGGCTTGCAGGTGTCTTTTTTAGCTTAGTTTTACCATGTATGGCATTTCATTCTTAGTATTTGGTAGGACAGAATAAATACTAAGTGGTTGTCATGGCTCCTAGTGCAGTAAAAGTGAAAGACAGCATGTATCCCCCTTCTATTTTGTAAACATAACTCCATTGTTAACCTGTCTTCACTGAAGCAACGAGAAAGCACATAGCAAAAACAAAAGAAACCGCATGAGAAAAATTGGAATACTATACTGTGTGAACTGCATGAGAAAGACATTTCTTAAATTAATAAAATTATACGCCATTAGTTATCTCACTGTTCTGACCACAGGACATACAAGACTGCAATCAGAGATGAAAATGTTTTTTACTAGGACTACTGCTGAATTAATATGTAACTGATCCTCATTTATATGCCTATAAAATAATTTTTATTTTATTTATTTTACATTTGTTGACCGGGCTGGTCCAACTGGATATATGTCCATTTTCAGTGGAGGCCTGGGGAGAAAAGCTCCGCACTTCAGAATAGAATAACAAAAACATAGGTACATTACCAAGTTTTGGCAAGTAATAATAGTACATTACATTTCAGCTTATGAGTAAGGAAAAAAAAACATTCCTAGTTACAAAATAAGTATGGATATACATACAACAATATATAAGATAAGTGAAATAGAGCACTATTAAACTAAAAAAGTTACACAAACACATTATTGTTAGTAAAAGATTATTGAGTTTGTGTGAGTGAGAAGATTAGGGTCTGGAGACAAGGGAGGTAGTTAGTCTGGGTTTGCACAGGGGCACAGCCAATGGGATTTAAGGTATGGTTTGAGTTTGGTTTTAAATAGGGTAGTTGAGGGTAGGGAGGTTAGGTCATTAGGGACGGTGTTCCAGGTTTTACCCAGTGGGATTTAAGGTATGGTTTGAGTTTGGTTTTAAATAGGGTAGTTGAGGGTAGGGAGGTTAGGTCATTAGGGACGGTGTTCCAGGTTTTACCCAGTGGGATTTAAGGTATGGTTTGGGTTTGGTTTTAAATAGGGTAGTTGAGGGTAGGGAGGTTAGGTCATTAGGGACGGTGTTCCAGGTTTTACCCAGTGGGATTTAAGGTATGGTTTGAGTTTGGTTTTAAATAGGGTAGTTGAGGGTAGGGAGGTTAGGTCATTAGGGACTATGTTCCAGGTTTTACCCACTGTGTTAGAGAATAGAAAGTCTCCAGCCAGATTGTTGGTTTTACTTATCTTTACCAGTAATTTATTAGATGAGCGCATGGACTTCAGGTTATTGTAGGGGGTGATTAGGTTAGTGAGTATTGGAGTATTTGTAGGATGATACTGTATCTTATGAGCAATAGTTTGTTGGTTCAATAGAATAAGATTTGACAATTCTAACCATCCTAGTTGATTAAGATTGTTGCAATGATGGGTTCTATAGGTAGACCCAGTTGCAAATCTGGCAATATTATTGTAGGAGCTAGCCAGCTTGTTCAGATTGCTTTTGCATAGTTTAGTATAGATAGGGGATGTATGTAGTAGGGTTGAGATTAAGTGGGTACGGGCAATAGGGGTCCTGGCTACTGGAGTCAGAAAGGGTTTGATCCTATGAGCCTATAGAGGAGCACTCTGAGCATGTAGCCCAGGCCGGCATGACCCTGACCTTGAGTAGCATCTTACCCTCACCAAGAATGATGCCACAATATGAAGACAAGATGATCAATTTCAACAACTGGCTTAAGTATTGGTGTCATTCAAAGGGGATCCAATGCCTGTCAGCCTGGGATGACATGCTAGACAAGCCACGATGCTTCACTAGGAACGTCTTGCACCTGTCACCCCTGGGCTTTCAGATATTGGCAAAGGCTCTTGCTACCCACATAGTGCCTTTTTTAGGCAAGGCTCAAAAGACAAACCCACATCCATAGGTATCACAAGGGATAAGAAACTAAGAGTAATGCTACTCAACGCCAGAAGTCTAAACCTCAAGATGCATGCACTCGAAACTCTCCTTAGCATGGAGAACATCAATATCTGTGCAGTAACAGAAACCTGGTTCAAGGCTCCCAAGAGCACCCCAGCACTACCAGGTTATACCTCATACCATGCTTTTCGGCCCCAAAACTTGGACTGAACCACAAAAGGAGGGGGAGTATCAATATTCGTCAAAGATACCCACACCTCCAGGTTGGTGGCACAGCACAAAGCATCAGAGACTATCCATGTGCAACTAACAGTGGGTAAAACTGCCTTCCAGTTTATAGCCTGCTACAGACCACCTTCCCAAATCCAGGAACCCCACTTGGCCTTCCTGAGAACACTGGAAAATATGAAGGTCTCTCCAAACACCATTATATTGGGCGACTTCAACTACCCAAACATAGACTGGGAGCATTACTCTAGCTCCAACACCCTAGCCCAAAAGTTCCTAGAATTTATAAACTCAAATGCTATGGAACAACTTGTTACCACTCCCACAAGAGGGGAAAACATATTGGACCTGATCATCACCAACATGGGGACTCTATGCTCCAGACCAGAAGTGTATCCCTCACTGGTAAGATCAGACCATAAACTAATCTCACTGGATATTCACATCCCGACTCCACCCCCTGCCCTGAAAACCACAGTGAAAAACTTCTCTAAAGCAAATTTCACACTCCTCAAAACCGAGGTGAAATCCTTCAAAGCCCCCGGGCCTGTGGAAAATATGGCCCAGACCGCAGAATCCTTTATAAACACATTCTATGAACACCTTCAGGAATGCATGGATCACGCAATCCCAAATAAAACCAAGACCTAGTCCTCCAAAGTCAGACGTCCTGTCTGGTGGACCCCAGCCATAAACAAACTATACAATAGAAGGAGGAAGCTACTACATGATAGAGAAAATTCCCAAAAAGGGAAGGCATCTCTGATCAGTATTAGCAAAAAACTATGGGCACTCATAAAATCGTCTAAGGCCAGCTTCAAGAGAAAAATTGCACAGGACACTAAGGATAATCACAAGGCTTTCTTTAGTTATGTTAGGAACCTGGGTGGGAATTCCCAGATATGCTCAGAATTAGTCCAAAATGACAAAAAATACACCAAACCCACAGACATTGCCAACATCCTAGCTGACAGGTTCAGCGCAACCCCCCTCCCCCACCAAAAGGGCAAATATCTATCCCAGCAGAGTGCTGCCCCCCTGACATCTTAGATGCTCAGTTAAGAGCTGCCCTCTCCAAAGCAAAAAACACAGCATCAATGGGACCAGACGGTGTCCCGGGCTGCATCCTACATGAACTCCAAGAAGAGCTAAACCCAAACATAAAACTACTGTTCAATCTCAGCCTTACTACAGGATATGTACCCAAAGAGTGTCATACAGCAACAGCAGTCCCTCTCCACAAAGGTAGTGCCTCAACGGATCCTGGAAACTATCACCCCATAAGCCTGACTAGCTTGGTCTGCAAAGCTATGGAAAGGATCATCATGGACCTCATAAATAAAGATATTGGGGACCTACAGACACTGGATCCTACCCAGTTCGGCTTTGTTAAGGGCAGATCCTGCCTCTTAAACCTGGTTGATTTCATTGAAACAGTCACCAAGGCCATTGACGAGGGAAAGGTGGTCCACACAGCCTACCTGGACCTCGCAAAAGCCTTCGATACAATACCCCACTCGGGCATTATAGATAAGCTCACCAGATCAAATATAAACCCCTATATCACTAGATGGGTTGCAAACTGGCTCAAGGACAGAACCCACATGGTTAGAATTGCTGGAGCCATGTCAGACTCCAAACCAGTTACAAGTGGAGTCCCACAAGGCTCATTCCTGGGACCTCTCTTGCTCGGTATATATTTCTCGGAGGTACAGCCCAACACGGAAGGACTGTGGCTGACCAAGTTCGCAGATGACTGCAAACTGGGCGCCATAATCGACTCTCCAGCCGACACAAGCATCCTCCAAAAAGGCCTCATAGAAACAGACAACTGGTGCCAGAGCCATGGCCTCAAGCTAAATGCCAAAAAGTGTATAGTCATCCCCTTTGGCAAAAACAAAGTGCCCACAAATTACCACATAGGTGGTAATCCATTAAGTACAGAAGAAGTAATTACGGACCTGAGGACCCAAGTTGATAGCAATCTCTCATTTGACAACCACGTGGCCAAAGTGGTTAGAAAAACATTTTATGTAGACCACCTAATCATGAAGGGATTCACATCTAGATCAGGGGAGGTCATTGTGCCTCTTTACTCATCCCTCATCAGGCCCATAATTGAGTACAATGCCCCTTTTGGGATGTACCTTACCAGACACCTGCAGCAACTGGAAAGACCCCAAAAGTACCTCACCAAGAGGATCAAAGGGCTCAAACAGATGCCATATGCTGCCCGGTTAAAGAAACTCCAGCTCTACTCAGTGGCATACCACCTGCTCAGAGGCGATCTGTGCCTGACGTATAAAGCCATGTCCAACCTGGAATTAATGGACATGCTGCACCTCAGAAAATCCAAATCCCATTGAGCTACGCGCTCGAGAGACTTGAACCTCAGCACTGAAATAAATAGGACATGCTGGAGAGACAGATTCATAACCCATAGGCTCCCTTCACTCTGGAATAAAATCCCAGTCCAGGTTAGGCAAAGTCCCTCACTGACTCTCTTCAAGTGGAATCTTGATGAGTGGATGGGAGATCATAGGTTTACCCCGGGTATCACTTCTATGTTACTGTTAGACAGAGGCACAGTATACTAACCTCGAAAAAGGGCATAGCAAAATTAATTTAAAATGGGTGGTGAAAGCCAAACACACTCTGGCTAGGCTTATAAATGCCCTAGGGCAGATAGCCTAGTATGAACCTATGAACCTATGAACCTATAGAGGGAACCTAGTTTCTTGTTTGCTGTTTTTATAGTGTTGTTAATGTGGGGCTTAAAGGTGAGGTTGTTATCAATTAGTACTCCAAGTAGTTTTGTGGTAGAATCGGGAGATATGATAGTACCATTGCTAGATATGACAGTGAAATGCAGTGGAGGGGCTCTGCAGGCAGGAGTGAATAGTAGCATTTTTGTTTTGTTTGGGTTGAGGATGAGACATCGGTGAAGAAGCCAATTCTCTACTGTGCTAAACATGTCTTGGGTTAGGGACTGAAGTTGTGATAGTGAAGAGGCTGAGCATATTAGTGTGGAATCATCTGCATATTGGATACAGGTAGCTTGAGGTAATACAGAGTGTAGGTCATTAGTAAAAATAGAAAAGAGGAGAGGACCCAATATGGAGCCTTGAGGGACACCTAGGGTAATTGGGAGATGGGAAGACAAGTTATTCTCCCATAATACAGCCTGTTGCCTGTTATTTAAATAGGAATGGAACCATTGTATAGCAAGTGGATCCAGTGAGAAGTTTCTAAGTATGTTTATGAGTAGCTGGTGATTAACCATGTCAAAGGCTTTTGACAGATCAATGAAGAGGGCTGAGGGTAGAGTATCATTATTACGATATTTATTAATGCAGTTGGTGAATGATAAGAGAGCAGAGGAGGTGCTATGAAATGGTCTGAAGCCATGTTGGCAGGTAGCTAGTAGGTTGTTTTCTAGTAGGTGGCTTAATAGTTGTTTATGAATGCAATTCTCCATGATTTTTGCCAGTGGGGATAATATGGCTATAGGCCTATAGTTAGAAAAATCTCTGGAATTACCACCTTTGCACAGGGGGATGATATGTGAGATTTTCCAGATTGATTGAATAGTTCCTTCAGAAATAGTTCTGTTGATGAGGATGGATATGGGGTAGGCTATAGCTTTGGCATTTTTTTGCAGGTATTCTGCAGGTAGTAGATCTGCAGAGAGGGTGGTAAGTTTAAGTTTCTGAATAAGGGTGCAAACAAAGGATGTAGGAACTGGTATGAATTTAAATAATGGGGGGCTGTTAGGGATAACAGTGGAAGCAGATGTAGTATCAGGGAATAACTGATTGGCCAAAGATTAAATGGTGTCTGTGAAGAAAGTGTTAAAAGAATTGGCAATGTGGATAGGGCTGTTGAGATTGAAGACTGAGGGGGTGGGTGTAATTGAGCAACCTGGGTGCAACAGTTTATTGATACCAGACCAGAATTTTTGAGGTTTATTTTGGTGGGTTTGTTGGAGGTGACAGTACAAGTTTCTTTTATCTGACAATATGGCTTTTTTAGTTTCATTTCTTAATTGTCTAAACTTTAGTTGATCTGCTGGGTTTTTGGTTGTATGGCAGCTTTCCCAGAGTTTGTTTCTGTAGAGGACTTTTTGTTTGGTAGTTTTAGAGAGCCAAGGGGCTGGTTTAGACCTACTTCTTATTATTCGTGTTGGGGCATGGTAGTCTAGTATGGTTAAAAATTTAGAATTAAAGTATTTAACGGGGTCTTCTAATGGTAGGTGTTTCAGGGGTGGCCAGTCAAAAGCCTTGAGTTCTTTTTGAAAGCTGTCAGGGTTACATTTTTTGTTAGACCTTATTTTCTTATAAATGGTTGGGTTTGGGATGTCACTCTTATACCTGAATAAGAAGGTGAGTGAGTGATCGTTTATATCTTCAGGGAGGGTCCCTACTTTGTAAGAATGGTGATGACTGTTTGTGAGAATCCAATCTAGGGTGCTGTCATTGTTATTATGTTTATTGGTTCTAGTGGGGGATGTAATGGCTTGCATAAAACCATGTAGGTTGGTATGGGTAGAAGGCTGCTCAGATGTGCAACATCTCCAGTTTATATTAAAGTCACCAAGAATTATGGTTTCTTGTGGGTAGGTGGTGGACAGCCAACTTAGGATAGCCTCTAAGGTGTTGATATTGTTGCCTGGGGGAAGGTAGATACAGATTATGTAAATGGATTTACATTTGTTGAGTTGAATTTTAGAGATAAGAATTTCTGCATTGCTAGTTAGAGGAGATTTAGAGTCTATGGAGGTGACTTGTAATTCAGATTTATATAAAATAGCTACTCCTCCACCTTTCTTATAATTACGGTCAAGTCTGAGGATACTGTAACCTGGGGGATGACAGCAGTATCTTGTACTGTTGACTTAAGCCATGTTTCAGAGAGACAGAGGATGTCGAATGAGTGTACATCCATGAGGGCATGTAGGTGGGCAACTTTATTATTGATGCTTCGAATATTGAGATGGGCTATTAGGAGAGAGTTTGGGGGTCTGGTGACCAGATGTGCACTAATAGAAGTTGGGTGTTAGGCTTTGTGGTAGTGGTATAATTTGGGCAGAGTTTGGGTATATGTCACCATCAATTAGGGAGTGGACTTGCATTGCCAGAGAGAGAATTAAATCTTTACATATTAGGTTCTGAGGTTTTTTAGCTCTAGGGCTGTAGTATATGATGTGAGTGTGTCTATGCAATTTGGCTGATAAATACTTTGGTGGATAGGATGTGTGATTATGGCTATGAGGGATGATGAGTGTTGGTGTGGAGGTTTGTTTCATGGGGTTATGAAAGTGTAGGTAGTTAAGGTGTTCATAGAAAGTAAGTAGGTAGGGTATAGCTAAAATAGGTAGGACTGATAGTAGGAGTAAGAGTTTAAAGTGTGTAAGGGTAGTGTTAGGTGGCATTGTAGAAGTATTGTGCGTAGGTTAGTATACAGGTATAGGTGCAGATGGATAATGACTAGTGGGGAGTGGGTTGTAGCACTTTAAGGGGTTGGTCGATGTGATTGCTTGTATGGATAGGGGATGTGGTTAGTGTGTATAAATGTAGATTAACTGGGGGTTGTGTGGGAATTAGGGGCAGGGTAGGGGAGCGGAGTGAGCCCACAGGGCGAACTGAGTGGGTAGAGCCACAGAAGAAGTGAGCCCTAGGATAACAATCAGTGGAGAGCTGATTGTTAAGGTAAGTGAAGGTGGAGAAGGGAAGGAGGTGTTAGCCTTGATAGTAGGGATAGGAGAGGGTAGCTGAATGATACAGAGTAAGAAGATAGAGGGATGGAGTGGGACTATAACTTTACAAGCTAGGAATACTATATCCTTGTGAGATGGGTTTCAAGACAGAGTGATAGATCTAGGACAGGGCCTAATAAGTATTAATTTAAAGTGTATCTTTTTCTGAATTAAGTTTGCATCATAGAGTCAAGTCATTTCAAAATTATAGCCCAGACAATGTTAGTTTGAATGAGCTAGATAAAAGCTCTGTGCTGGATTTTCAAGAAAAAGTAATTGGAATACCTGGCTCCATACATATGCTTGAGGTGAAATTGCTTCTGAAGAAGCCTGTAGTTTTAGTGAAAGACAAAAGGGCTTAAACATTAAAAAAACTTTCATTGTTATTGCTATGGTTGCTTTCTTAAGGGTATGCTGATAACTGATTCTCCAAAACTATGAAAAAAAATTAGCTTGTCCAATGACCAAGAGGCAGAGTATCAAAGGTCTCCAGTCCGCGGGGTAGTGACTGGGAACCCAATGCTTGGACATTTTCTGATGAAGACAAGGACATTTCGGGATAAGCAGTGGGTGGAGACAATATCCTGACATTATTGCAATAGTCATTCCCACAGCTAAGATCAATGACTGTCTGCCACAGTAGTGATGATTCCTGACTCCATAGATGCAGCTCCCCTTGATATCCCTCAGCCTCCATGCTAAACCTCTAGTCTCACTGGGGGTGATTCCCTGAAGAGCCAAGAGCCTGTCTGGCAAAGATTTAGGTCTGAGATACATAGTTGGAGCAATAGGGATATTTGGAGTTGGGTGTGCATGGAGATGAGTAGAACATCTTGAGGCTGTATGGAGGTAAAGGGAGGAGTGTATAAAAAAAAAAGAAAAAAGTAAAACGTGATGCTATGTTCTTCATTCAAATTCTTCACTTTTAAAAATATTTAAAAATGGGTGCTAAATATTCACTCATATTCCACACCCTGTAAAGTAGAGTGCACTATATCAGTTGTCAGTTGATGATGCATTTATTATTCTAATTTGACATTTTTGAATGCTGAAACATCTACCTTGTGCAAAGGGCATATTAGACTTAAATCCTGCCCTGGGTTATGTTCCAGATCAAGACTATGATGTCTGATAGACATCATTTTTAGTTAATCTCTATACATTCTCAAAGCTTACCTCATCAAATTTTGTGATGCTCAGAATTTAATGAAAGAGTTACTTCTCACTATCAAAAATATTTTCTGGAGGGGCGGAGCCTGAATGGCTAACTGAAAGCAGTAGTATTTTAGAGCTCCACGTTGTTGTTGTTGTGTCTTTTGGCTTATCCCGGTTAGGGGTCGCCACAGCGGAACTCCGGTCCGCGAATGTTTGGTAGGGGATTTTTACATGCCAAGTTACCAGCCCTGATGCACAACCTTCAATGAAGCCATGCCCATTCACGCATGCCTCCACACAGAAGACGTTCTAGCTGAGAATCGAACACGACAACGTCTTGCTGTAAGGCAACAACGCTACTCCATATAACTAGTTAAATAAGACAGGAAAAATATTTTTTTTTCTTCAAAGTTTAAGATCTTATAGATAAAGGACTAATTTACATAATTAGAAACTTTGGTGAAGTTTTACAAATAATCTCCTGTCAAAAAGCTTGGACATATATTCACCTCTCAAAATGAGCAACTCAAAGAATTTTCACCAGGATGCTGCATTAAAGAAGGAACTACAACAGATGGCATCTACCCTGCAGGAGTTGTCTTTGTAGATGGATGATTTTAAAGAGAACCTGGAAAATCTTAAAACAAGCAGTCAAAAACAGGCTGAGACCCTCAAGGAAATGCTACAACAACACCAGACAAGGATAACAGGAATAGAGGTTTCTCTAAATGACTTAGAAAGCAGACTTAAGGAAGAGGAAACACAGAAAGAACTGCTTCTTAAACAAAACACTTGGTTGGTTAATAAAGTAGATGACTTGGAAAATAGGGAGAAGAGAAATAACATCAGGATTTTCGGATTACCTGAAAACACGAAGGTGAGAATATTATTTCCTTTTTATCAAGCTGGTTCCTTGACTTTTGAAATTTAAAAGAAGGACTTTCCTTTGGCATTTAAAGGGCACACAGAGCTCTTGGGAAACCTGCCACTAACTCAAACTCTCCTCCTAGGTCAATAATTATCAAATTTCTTTCATATTTGGACAAGGAACTGATTTTAAGATCTGCTTGGAGGAAGGCGCCTCTAAAATCTAAATAGTGCCTGATAAGATTTGATAACGACTATTCAGCTAGAATAATGGAACAAAGGAAAAAGGTGTGGCTGATGATAACATTTCTGAAACAAAATAACATCAAGGCACAACTTGCATATCCAGCTAAGATAAGAATACTATATGCCAAAAGATGAGGACTTTTATTGACTTAGAGGAATCCCCTTCATTTATTAAAACTAATAATGGGTTTACTTTACCAGAAGATATGGATTGGATGTCACCTTCTCTCAAGAGAACAAAAGAAACAAATGTCCTGACAGATGTCAAAAAGAAGAAGCAAAAGACTGATACTATTACAGCCAAATCTCTCAAAGCATCTACTATGATATGAATTGTTTTAACATTACTTTAAAGGACCACTTTTACCGCTTGGAATTTTAAAACAAAGGTAACTAACTATTGGAATCTTTATCTATATTTTTTGAAAATAGATGAAGCATGAGAGTTTTCACATTACCTCAGGTATGTAAAACAGGGTACTTTTCTTTCACAGAAGGAGGGTTATATAGCACATAAAATATTTATACTGTAATCAACATACATCGTATATGTGTATTTTCTCTTAATTTTCTCTTTTCTTTCTCTCTTCTCTCATTATTTATTTTAACTGCATCTTGTCTCCCTTTCTAAATTCTCTCTTATTTACTATACTAATATAGTCTATATATATTTAATAACTCACTATCTATACATAGATAAATAATAGTCTAAAATAATCTAGTTTTAAGGTAGACTAATTGGAATAGTGAACTTAATTAATTATTATTACAATATTTATTAGATTAATGATAGTCACTATTATGCTTATTGGGATTGGGGACATGTTTGTGATTAAAGGGACACTATCTCGTTTCTGAAATGGCATTTCTGCCTCGGACCGAAGCTCAAACACTGTCAATCACTTAGCTAATCACCTCCCTTTGTTTGACATCACTTGCAAGGTTCTCACAGTCCCACCCACGGCATTGAGTTTCTTTCAAAAACATGCGCAAACCTCTATTCCAGTTCTACTTTTGTTCCCCCTGGAATAAGAGGCTCATCATTTGAGTTCCCTGTTTCACAAAGTGCCACATACTATTTAGCATTTTCATGCTGTTTCTACTTGTATGCAGAATACTTTTAGCAGCTACTACCTGCTGTTTGCCTGTTACAACACTGTTCATGTTTTTTCCCGTTCTTCCTACTGCAGCTGCAAATGGAAAAGCACGCATGTTGAGAGAAACAACCTTCGTTGATGTGGTGCCTTTTTTTCTTTTCCTTTCAGCAGTGGTGTTTTTGTTAGGGCAAGGTATGTATCTACATACACACACATATTTTATTGTTTGTTGTGTAACCGTTCCTACATGGCAGACCATCACACACTCAGTCACAAACTGCCAGCACACTTGTGTTGAGCCCCTACCAAATGTGTGCTGTGCAGGTCCTTGTATACATTAAATTGTTTATTTATACTCAGCTAATGTGCCGAGACTTAGAAATACTGTTTTTCTGCCCTTTTTTTCTTCCTGTTCTGAACACAATGCAGGCTGGGCTGCATAAAGCAAAAGCCAGGCGCATAGAGAAAAAGTCATAACGAGAGCTATTTTTACTTGATGCACGGCAGACGGTTGCAGTCATTTGCTAACATTGCCGACATTTGATTTTTCAGACTTCATATCCATGTAAAACCTGCTATTCTATCAACAGGGACTTAGAAATAATGTTTTTGGGCTTTATTTCTGTTCTGACCACAGTGTAGGCTAGACTGCATATCGCAAAAGCTGGGCACTTAGAGAAAACAGTCGCAACAAAAGCAGTTTTCACCTGATGCATAACTTTTCATGCACTGAAGACGGTCACACTCGTTTGCAAACTGCCAGCACACATTTTATACATATATTTTATGCAGGTCCGTGCATAAAATTTTGCTTTTTCTTTTCTTTTTTTTCCTCTGTTCTGACCACAATGCAAGCATAAGATTGCACTCATGCATAACTCTCGACTGTACAGGTTTTTTTTCATAGACTGTCCATGTCCAGATTTTTCCCTCATATTTTTGGTCCATTTTTCATAAACTTGTGGTTTTCTGTCAAATCAGTGACAAATCTTTAAAGACTGAAGTGACAAAATAACAAGAGACATTTGAGTTTCACTTCATATCCAGCAAAAAATTAATGCTAATGTAAAACCCGTTATTCTAGCAACTTTCGTGGTTTGTAAGAGCAATAGGCTTGGGTAACAGTTAATGTCTCCACAAAGGGATTAAAAGGATGATGATAGCTTCCTGTCCACAAAGACATGACCCACCTCGTGAATTTTGCAGTATGCAGTATGGGTTACCATTAATGTAACCGTAAACTTATGTCTATAATGATAACCCCAAACTACCGTCACATTGTAGAAAGACATACGTTCACCTTTTGTATTCAAGTGGTGGTTTAATGCAGTCTGAACATGGCACATAAAAAATTTTGTTCAGTACGTGTTACACAATATCATATGTAGTAAGTAGAAGCAGAGATGCAGGATGAGCAGCCACCACCACACCAAGCAGTGGCTGCTGAGCCAGCTGAATAGTCAGTGGAAATGCCTGCAGCGAGGGGTGAACATGCAACAAGGAGACAGATGCAGTATGCCATGGCAGTGGCAAAGAGGCAGGACTCATAGTAAAGCATATACACTACTGTAAAAGTGACACATGTAAACCCAAAACCAGGCTGTGCTTATCCATACAAAGGCTGTTCACACTGTGCATCAGACATAAGCAATAACCAGGGCACAGTTAACATAATTTGTACAGGTGTTGGAAGGAGCACAAATGTGGAGGTCTTTCACAGGGGAATGTGTGAGTGCTGCAACAATGAAAAGAAAGACTGTACTTGTGTGTATAGGCTATGGGGGTTAATATAAAAGGCTTTGTGAAGGCCCAGTGGCACTGGATGCCTGACTCTATGAACCTCTGGAGGCTTTGATGGTGTGAGCATGTGAGTGTCTGCTAGGACAAAGCCTCATCAGTGGTTGCAGCAATGGCATGATCTACTGGACAGGTCCAGGGCTTAAATTGTAAAAGATTTGGTATCCCGTTCATGCATCCACCTGTGGGGTGCAATGGCTCTACTACTGCCCTGGATAGATTTCCCATCCAATTACCAAGGTTTTGTTTGAATAGGGTCAGGGATGAACTCTATTTCATGTCAGTGGAGAGCCTATTCCATAATATAGGATTACTTTGGGACCCATCTGTCTCACCAGCACGTTCTGCTTATGTCACAAACAAAGTTCAAATCTCTGGATCTATTGTTTCTTGTGCTATTTGAGATGTACATGTACAACACATCCATCATGGCAGGATCTGAGGAATCCCTGACAAACAGGTAAAGATCTCTCAGCTGCCTGTAGAAGACTGAATACAGAGACAGAGGGTTTAGGTCAACAGTGTAGGACAGGGCATTCATGCCCTGAATTCTTGGGGTGAGAAACCTTTGTGGGAGTTTCAGTTGTTGCAGCTGTCTGGTTAGATATATGCCAGAGAGGGCATTGTATACAAAAAGCCTGATAAGGACTGAGCCAAGTGGTATTATAACATTCTTGTACCTGGATGCCATAGCCTTACCTATAAATTGGGTGACATAGAATGATTTTCTTACTATCATAGCTACGTGTTGGTAATATTGCTGTCTGCATATGTTCTAAGATCCCTTAATACTGAGTTGACTCTTGGGTGTGTGTTATAGATGGGAAACTGTCAACCCAAGGTTAATTACTCCAAATAGCATTATAATGCATTTTTGGCCATGTGTTTTAGGCCATAGTTTGGAACCAGTCATTTGTCTATGTTAAACCCTCTTGCTAGATATAGGTGTCTTGGGAAGAATTTATAATAGCTTCCAATTTACAGTCATCTGTGAACTTGGTGAGCCAGAGGCATTGAACATTAGTATTGACTTCCAAGAAGTAGATGCCAAACAGGAGCCCTGGGGTACTCTACTGATGACCGGTTGTTTTGGTGAATGTGGTTTCGCCACTCCTTTCTTCTTCGGTCCTGTTTGGGAGCCAGTCAGTAATTAAAAGAGTTATGTATGGATTTATGCGTGGCTCAGAGAGCTTATCAACAATCTTTCACATGTGCAACCTGGCTAAAGGAATCATTAGAATCATAGAAGACATGAACCATAGGATCCTGAAAAATGTTCTTGTAGAAGTCTGAGACTGATTGCAGAAGCTTGGGAAAAATTCCAGATAAAAATCCACCTCTTCTTGTCTCAGGCCTGAAGAGAGGTACCTAGAAGGCTGATGAGAAACATAATCCTGTGAGACAAAGGCAAGGAGAATTTTATAATATGTATGTAGAAGCCCAAATTGGTCAGAAGAGACATAACCCAGGGTAATGACTCCTGACATCTGGATAAACACCCTGTAAAGATAAGTAAGCCATCTAAATAATGAATTATTTCATAAACACCCTTTGAGTTATAGATAATGAACATTTTTTCACCAAATTGTTTTTGGCTTTTGTACACATGTGCCCAAACTACTGCAGTCTGTTCTCAATTCACCTGTTCTGCAGCTGGAGCTGCTTAGAGTTCTGCTTTTATGTTGTCATATCTTTGTCTGCCCCACAGTGTACATCCTACCACCTATCACGTGCATTTCATCTCCATCACCTCTAGCTTCCTCAGCTGCTCTGTCTTCACTGTCCAGGTTTCTGTACCATCATAAGTACTGGTAGAACCAATGTTTTATACACCTTACTTTTGAAGTTCTTTTGCATTCTTCTGTCATGCACTATTCCTTACACACTGTGCCAGGTGGCTACACCTCTAATTTGAGTTTAGAACTTCTCATTCATAGTTTCCTTCTTGTCAACCACCCTTCACAGATACTTGAAGATGTTAACCTGTTCAGTTATTTTCCTTTCTTTCTCAATTTACAGCTTCTTCTGAATTACTTCATTTGTTGCCTTAATCACTATCTTGTCTGTAATCAGTTTCATCCCCTGTGCCTTCAGTTTTGCATTCCATTCCATCCTCTGTCATTTGCTTAAGTTCTTGTTCAGAGTGTGCTTGTAATGCCACATTGTGTGGAATAAGTAGCTTTGTTGATATTTCCTCTCCAACTCATTTGCTACTCTAATCCATCATCAGTGTAAAGAACTGTGGGCTCATATCTGAATTATCAAGCACATCCACTCCCACATGGATCCCCTCTGTGAGTCTGAACACTCAAGTTATATTATTCTGTCCTTGTCTATAACTTGCAGTAATTCTACCACTGTTTCCAGGAGTTCAAACCATCATTGAACCGCCCATATCAGCTTTCTTAAGACCTTGTCATATGCTTTCCCCAACTTTAAGAATGCCCAGATGGACTCTTTCCTCATCTCCAGCTTCTTCTCCATTATCTAACTCACTGTAAACATTGACTTGGTTGTGTTGCATCCTGATCTGAATCCCTCATCTTCCATCTTCTTTCCGCTACCCTGCATATTCATTTATTAGTGATCCTCTCCAGATCTTTCATGCACTGTGGCAGGATTTGATACCCCTGTACTGCCCACCATTGTCAATGTCCCCTTTATTATTGCACACTGGCACTAGGATGCTTATTCTCCATTCATCTTGGATACATCTTTTTATTTCCACTATGAGTACCCTGAAGACCCATTTTATCCTCCAACTCACACAACATTTTTGCCATATCTTCCATGACTTTATCCAACACTCCTGCATTCCCTGACTTAATTGTACTTAGTGCTGTTTTAGTTCTAGGATAGTTTCTTTCTCTTTCATTGTAGGCTGTGTATGGGGGAGTACAACTTTGGTGGGGGGTTCTTTACTTAGAATGTGCTAAAAGTTCTCCATCCATCTGATTTTGATATCCTGTTGACTGGCAAAAATATTGTTGATAGCATCCCTTATGAATAGTGTCTAATGACTTTCTTCTTTATCATCTTGTCTTTGCCAAGTTGAAACTATATTCTTTCTTAGCCTGTTCCATCATTCTTATCTACAAGTTTTTCCTGTACTTCTGTTTTCTTTTGACAGTTACCTAGATTCCTCGATCAACCACCAGCTATCCTTATGAAACTTATTTCTATGCATTGCTTAGCCACATATCTGTTCTATAGTCTACACACATGCTGTTTTGAGATACTGCCATTTTTCATTGTCTCTGTCTATTACCTCTTCTTCCTGAGATGTTAAGAGTTTAACTATTTTCTTGATTTCTTGTGCTTTCACTATAATCAACTACTAGGTCTTCAGCCTCGTCTCTGTTGACCTTAGAACTTTTTCTGTTCACTACTTGTCACTGATTGCGGTTTATGGTGTGGGACGAATGTTTCATGTTGTTGACTTTGCAATCTCTGATTCTACCCCAATGCTCTTTCCTCACTAGGAAGAACACTACTTGAGTTGCATGTTGACAATCCTTTTATGTGTTCTTGTGGCTGTCTGTCTTGGAGACATCCTCATCAAGCAATTTGTCAGACAGAAGTCTTAATTCCTCTTTTTCATTTGTAATTTCATATGGTATAATTTCATAGGTAAGTCCTAGGCTAACTGTCTATGCAGGACAGCTTAAGTGTAGCCAGTTTCCCTTCAAAGGTAAGAATCAAACTCTGTACCATGTCTATGTATGGTAACCACCTTCACCAGTAAGTCAACACCAACCCCTTATTCCTGTTGCCCCACCCATGTGGACCCAGGCAGTCCTCATAGCCTGTTCTGTCTGTCTGGATATGAGCATTCAAGTCATCCATCATCATCATCTTGTGTTGCACTGCTTTATTTAGTAGTTCTTGCAACTGCTGCCTAAATGCATTCTTTTTCTCACCGTCACAGGCTGGGGTTATGAATACTCCCCTAACTTTATACTGTAGTCTGATTGCTATGTGTGTGTGTGTGTGTGTGTGTGTGTGTGTGTGTGTGTGTGTGTGTGTGTGTGTGTGTGTGTGTGTGTGTGTGTGTGTGTGTGTATATATATATATATATATATATATATATATATATATATATATATATATATATATATATATATATATACAACCCTACATATATCCCAACCAAATGCCCTGACAATATCCCATCCTTTACTCTCTCACTTGTTCCTACCTCCACAATTAAAAAAACTCCTCCTAAACTTAAACCTACCACCCTTGCCACTGACAATCTTCCAACCAACTTCCTAAAAATAGCTGGTGAATCCTTATCCAGTCCTATTTCTATTCTTATCAACCACTCTATACAAGAAACATATAACCCACCACTATTGGAAGGTATCATATATTATTCCACTTCACAAAGGTAGAAGCTCTTATGAATATTCAAATTATCATCACATTGCCATTCTATACCCCTTATCTAAAATACTCGAGAAATGTATACATTCTCAAGTAATGTAATTCCTAAACTCACATAATCTCCTCTCCCCCACACAGCACGGCTTCCAGCAATACCACAGCACAACAATTGCTCTGCTCTCTTTCACCAATCTCGTCAATCAACACAGAAATAATAATAACTTAATTATATGCAATATTTTTAGACACTCCAAAGCATTTGACATGATGTCACATTCCTTACTACTAGACACCCTGGTCTCCATATCCCTTGCCCCTCCCACTATAGCCTGGTTTAAAAGCTATCTGTCAGAAAGGCAGCAATCTGTCCAATTGCAAGGTATATTATCGCCATTACTCCCAACTACCATAGGGGTACCACAAGGTTCAATATTAGGCCCACTTCTTTTCTCCATATTTACCAACAATCTCCATACCACCACACAGCATGCTTCCCTTATACAATACACTGACGATTCAACTCTTATCTGTTCTGCTCCATCACTTGCCACTCTACGACAACACATCCAGGAGTCCTTTAGCTCTGTAGAAAGATGGATTACTCAGATCCAACTTATCCTAAACCCTAACAAAATGAAATTGCTACTTTCCTCCCCCAACAAAACCATGTCTACCCCTCTACCCTTCACTATCTCCTCCAAAAATGGCACTATTTTCTCTCCCTCCAACCATACCAAACTCCTAGGTGTTGAAATTGACAAAAATCTACTCTTCGATATTCATATTTCAAAAACTATCAAAAAAACTCCATAAAAAAATGGGAACACTATACAGAGACAGGAAATCCCTCTCTAAACAAGCACGGATTACCCTAGCCCAAACTCATCTCTTGCCCACTCTAATGTATGCTGCACTAATTCTTACTCAGTTTTGAAAACTTGACCTTGCCAAAATCGAGTCGTGTTATAATAAAATCACCAAGTTTGCTAACAACTCCACCTTTAGAACCCACCACTGCCAGGATCTAAGGGAACTGCAATGGCTAAAACTTCCCCAGCTACTAAACTATCACCAGCTAGTCATTGCCTACAACGTTGTAAGACATCCTGAAAAAAACCCAGCACTAGGCCAACTTCTCACCCACTATAATACAAATTGTCCTCTCCGATCTTCCGACAAATCCTTCCTCTGTATCTCAAGGGCTAGCAATACTGCAGGAAAAGTACTGTTCTCACATACCATAGCTAAAACCCAAAATAACCTCCCTTCTGCTCTGACTTCTGCCTCTACTTCTCCTCACTTTAAAAACTCACTTAGATCACACTTGGTAAATAATTGGTTATGCCCATGTATTACATAAGTCCTTCTTTTCTTCCACTCTATATACCTCACTTCCTAATACACCTACTGTAATATATACTACAGTCTAGGATACTCTTACTGCTGACTGAAATTGTATCCTTATTGTATTATTAACTATGTATAACTATCTTTATATCTGTGTATAAATGTATATGTCTTGTTGCTTCATACTGCTGTATAATGCATTTTTTCATATTGTTTAAGTTTTCCCTTACTGTGGAGCTTTTCTTCCCGAGCCTCCACTGAAAATGGACATGTGTCCAGTCGAACCATCCCGGTAAACAAATGTAAAATAAAATAAAAAAATAAAGATTTCTCTTAATCTTTTTGAATATCTTCTTCCTAGAAATTCTGGGCTTCTTGCATAATAGTAACAATACATAATTTCTTTCTTATCCTCAGTAGTCCACTCTATCATCTTTATGGCTCTTTTCTGGCCTATCAGATTTTTTTGACTACTACATCCTTCTACAATAGAATACGGGCACCCCCCCCCCCCGAACCTGGTCTAACTCCATTGTTGGCATGTTTCTGTATCTTGAAGATTCTACACTGCGAGTTTTTCCAGTTCTGGAACCAGTGCGCATATGAGGATCAAGCACTTTTTTATCCTGGAACTTGAGTACCCAGATGTCATTTTTTTTTATTTTTTAACCTACTTCTGTCCATGATGTATGCTGTATAAAATACATTGTATACATCAGTGTCATACCCAGTAAAGTATAGCTTATTTAAAGAGAAGCTCATTTCTAACCAGTATCCTAAATTCTCTACATCCCATTATAGCTGATTTGTCTGAATTCCAACATAGGTTCATAGGTGTGTACTAGGCTAATGGCCCTGGAGCCTTTACAAGCCTAGCCCATAGAAGTGCCCTAGCATCGTGCCATCTGACGTTAGTTCCTAGTGCTCTATCAAGTAGAGCCATTGGAATGATTCCTATGGTGAACTTTCTATTACCCATCCACTCATCAGGATTTCTCTTGAAGAGGGACAGCGAGATGCTCTGCTTCACATGTATGGGAAGTCTATTCCAGAGCATGGGCAGTCGCTGGGTGAGGAACCTGTCCCTCCAGCATGTTCTGTTGATTGTGGTAATGAGGCTGAGGTCTCTGGAGCATGTGGTGCGGTGGGATTGGGATTTCTTTAGAAGTAGCATTTCTAACAGAGCTGGGTCAGATATGGCTTTGTAAGTCAAGCAGAGATCGCCTCTAAGTAGGCGATATGAGACAGAGAATAGCTTGAATCTTTTGAGTCTGTACGTGTAGGACGTGTTTAATCCTTAGGATCCTCTTTGTGAGGTACTTCCATGGCCTCTCCAGCTGCTGTTACACAAATTTGTAAGGAAAGCAGGTATAGACTTGACCCTCAGTAGTCTGTAGGAGACTGAGTACAGGGACAAGGGTTTGCGATTTTCCACATAGGACATGTTATTTCATCCTGTATTCTTTTAATGAGGAATCTCTGTGGCCACTATAGTTGTTGCAAATGCCTGGTCCGGTACATGCTGAAGAGTGCAGTCTATTCGATTATTGGTTTAATGAGGGCTTCATTGAAGCCAGAAGACTACAAGGCACTTCGCGAGGAAGTAACTTCGCTTAAAAGCGACGTTACCAAACTTATGGAAATGATTAACAAACTAACAGTAGCTGTTAAGGAGTGCAATGACTCCGCTAGTACAAACAAGCTTGTTTCAGCTGATTGTGCTTCCGTTCAACGCGGCAGCACCTTACATGCGGACAAACAAGCTTTATCTGAGTTGTTTCCAGATCGGAGTATGGATGGCGTTGCAAACACTGTGCGTGCTAAATTTATCATTGTTGACGAAGCGGCGGACCTCAGCTACACAAGCGACATCCCAAATGGACAGGGTGACACTAAAGAGGGGCATAGTAATCAGCGTATTGATTTGATAGCGAATTCTGCTAACATATCATTGGAAGAAGACTTCACCTTTGATTTTAGTATGGTTAATCTACAAGCAGACAATGAGAAACTGGGTGCACGCTTAAAAACAGAACAGTATTTCGGACATACTCAACTGTTGTGAACAAACCTACTCAATGCACAAAAGGTACTGTAAATAGGGATATTTTATCCAGTCCTAAGAAATTGTATACTAGCAGAATTAAAGACACAGGTGTGTCTAATATGTTTAATGACTTCGTTTCGGATCAATATGAGTTTATGGACAAACTTGATGAAAGAGACTGTTTTATGACAAAAGTGATAAATTTAATAATGTTGAATGTAGTAGGAACTATAATATGAATATTAAGGATGATATTAAATCACGAATTCACTTACTAGGTAGGAAATTGGCCTTAATTTAAATGTGTTAAAATGGATATAGCCTATCTTGAGAAATGTATATCTTTAAAAATAGTACCAAAAGGACTTAGGTTCTTTAAGCTTCCATTAGGCATTAAGATAGACAGTAGCATTATTGCAGATTTTAATCTTATGTTCACAATTCGGGCATACTTATATGAAACATTTAATTAAACACAATGAACACAAGGCCAAAATCTTATTAGAAGAAGTATACAATTTAAATGAAAGTATCATCAAGGATGCAGTGTTTGATAGATGGTATGACTGCTATTCTAGCCAGTTTAGCCAGGCTACAGCAAAAGTGAAACATGCCTCTAAAGAAAGATGCACAAGTTAGATAGGGATATGGATGTATATAGAAAGACAGAGCTTATGTCTGGCCTAAATATTACAGTGAAGAGGACAACCACTTGAGGTTATCCAATCTAGAGGAAACAAAAGAAATATCTTGAAAATATGAGGAAGAAAATTTTCAGGGGGGACGGTACTTCCCGGCACAGAAGAAACTACCAAGGAGATACTAGATATTCACATCCATTCCAGTCCCACTGATAACAATCTAGATACTGGTATAGCTCCAGACAAGATTAAAACAAGTGAGGAGGGATCCCTCCCACCTAAACACAATGAGGATGCTTGTCTGGACACAGGCCAGAACACTTATCCACACGTTAGTAGCCATCTAGGCTTCAAAGTATACAACTATACTGATACCACTGTTAACAAGGATTTAATAACATTATTTAGTAAAGGAATGAAGTATATACCAATGGTAAAACCTAATATAGTGGATGTTATTACAGAAGTCAAGTATTTTTGCAGAAGGGTTAATTTGGCATTACAATTTAAAGATATGAAACATGAACAGACGTTACCCCAAGGCCTAAAGAAAAAAAGCACATATATACCCACAGCAAACCCACAAGTGGCTTTATATGAGAACTTGGTCTGTCATGACATGTACAAATTACATCAAGGAATAAGGTATAACAACAACAGTGGAGGACACACTGACAACCTTACCAGAGAGGAAAGGAAATGCTTAAATGATATCATTAGGAATAAACAGATTAGAATCATGAAACCGGACAAAGGGGGAGGGTGGTAATTTTCCATAACAACGAGTATCACAAAGAAATACTCAGCATTCTGCAGGATTCAGGCCATTACGAAAAGGTAACCTTGAATCAAATCAATACAGGTTACAGGCGTATTGACAACACTTTGGAAGAATATTTGATTGACGATCGTATTACCAGTGATGTATATGAGTATATGAAAACTGAATATCCCATTTTAGCACGTATTGTAGGTATTCCCAAGATACATAAGAATTTGAGTAAACCCCCATTTAGACCCATTATCTCAGGGTCTAAGTCCAAGACATTCAAAATAGGAACCATAATTGATCAATGGACTAAACCTATTTACAGTAAGGTGGACCATCTGGTCAAGGACTCATGGGACTTTTGAGCAAAGTCACAGATGATAAGTGGGAAGATAATTTAACATTCGTAACTATTGATGTGCAAGACCTTTTTCCAGCATTCCAGTCAACATAGGACTGGACTACTTTCACAGTAGTATATTCAAGCATTTAGGATGCAGTAGTGATAGAGTGAACTTGATTACGGACATGATGAGCTTGGTGTTGGAACACAACTATATCGAATTTGAGCGAACTATACAGACAAACCAAAGGAGCGATGGGGAGCCTCTTGTGCTCCCATCTTTGCTAATGGTAATGTTGGAGTGGGAGAATGTTCATTTATTTAAGTGTGAATTTTACAAACACATCCGGCTGTACACCAGATTTTTAGGCGATGTATTTATTATTTGGACAGGACCCACGGACATGATATCAACCTTTGTGGAATATCTCAACAACACCACAGAATTTTTGAGATTCACCCATCAACATGACAAAAAAGGTATACCCTACTTGGACACCTGGATAGGCAATACTGGTACTGGTTTCATTTCCAGATTATACAGGAAGCCTACCTTCTCAAACGATTATATTCACTTTTCTAGCTGTCACCCTCGACACATTTTCAGAAATATTGTTAAGGCCAATGCATTAGAGCAGTCAGAATGTCATCTACTGACGAAGATATGAATAAGGAACTACTCCTCATTTCTCAGCTTTTTAGTGACAGAGGATATCCTAAGGAATTATTGGATAACATCACTACTTATGTCAGGGCACAATGGGGGCTAAAATATAAACCGCTCTTAGGCAGTTCAACCTTTATGCAGAATAAAATAGGTGACATGCCAAATATGATGGTATGTGTGATTCGGTTCAACCCATTTGTTAACTTGATCACTGACATTCTAAAGAAGTACTGGAATACTATCATTTCTACGGGAAATCTGGGTAATTTGGTAGGAACAGAGATGAGGATTGTGTATAAAACTGGAAATAATATAAAGCATATTTTAGAAAGTGGATCAAAGAGCGAAAGAAGAGTCAGCAACAAAGGTACCAGCAAATGTGGTCATTGCAATCAATGCAAGTTTATAAACACTACACCCACCTTTAGGTTAGAGAACATCCTGCACACTAAGATCACAAGTATATCAGGCAATTGTGATTCCAAGCATAGTGTATATTGCCAATTGTATAAAGTGTCATGCCTATTACATAGGTAAAAGCGGAAAGGAAGTTCAAGACACGGATATACGAACACATTTATAACATCAGCAAGCAAGACACCAAAACGCGCTGTACAGGCATATTTGTGAAAAGGGCACTGAACACACCTTTAGGTTTTCCATTATTGACCAAGTAAACATCAAGGATAAGGGGGGTGATTGGAAGACTTACCTGGCCTGGAAAGAAAGTAGATGGCAAATTAGTACTGATGCCACCACAAGCCTGGTATTAATGACTTTATCAGTTTAAAACCACTGTTAGCTTTAAACTGAGTTGAAATCACTAATTATTCATATCAGTTACTGTAGTTCCTTCATCTTGGATTACAGTTTTCACACGTTTTAATTACATGTTCCACCATAGTGCAACACATTGTGAGCATTTGGGGTGGACCTATTATAGTAGAATGAGGGACTTGTTCAATACTACAATTTGTGCATAGCACTGACTAAGAACTGAGTAGATTAGTCTTTCAGTTTTAGTAGCCTTAAGCATCTTTATATATTGTAATTATGATGACATTTAAGTTAACTAACATTACTACTACTACTATAGGATAGTTACCTTGCTCGTTTTGTTCACGAATATTATGAACACTTGGTATACATCTTCACAAACTGTTCATGTATTGTTATTATAGTATTATATATTTATATTTATATCAATGTTTTATATATATATATTTGCTATTCATTGTGTATAGGTATCATTTGTGTATAGGATGAACGAGTTTGATCAACTAGAGGACTTAGTTCATATGTATATTAAGTAGAACAACATTTGAAGAGTGTTATTTGTAATTATTTTTAATTCATTTTAATTCATTTTAATAATTTCCACTTCATATTATTTGAAGAGCGTGGTTGTTTTAAGACTTATTCAAGTTAATTGAATTAATTAATCAATTGTGTTTGGCGCCAAAACTAGTATTTAAGACTGAGTTTTTGCCTTGTAGAATGGTTCTGATGAAATCTGCGTTTCAGGCAGATGAAAGCGCTTAACCCGTGTGGATTACAATAAAGATTATCTGTTTTAACTGGCTCCGAGTGACGTGGATATACCCTGTTCTGTCTACTTATTTTACCAGTTGGAGTATTTCACCATTTGTTCTATCTCCTCTAAGTAGGCAATATGAGACAGAGAATAGCTTGAATCTTTTGAGTCTGTAAGTGTAGGACGTGTTTAATCCTTAGGATCCTCTTCGTGAGGTACTTCCATGGCCTCTCCAGCTGCTGTTACACAAATTTGTAAGGAAAGCAGGTATAGACTTGACCCTCAGTAGTCTGTAGAAGACCGAGTACAGGGACAAGGGTTTGCGGTTTTCCACATAGGACATGTTATTTCACCCTGTATTCTTTTAATGAGGAATCTCTGTGGCCACTATAGTTGTTGCAAATGCCTGGTCCGGTACATGCTGAAGAGTGCAGTCTATTCGATTATTGATCTGAATATTAGATCTGAATGACATGTTATAACTTATAACTTGCTCACATAGAAGGATTTTCTCACCACTGTGGACACATGGTGATCAAAGTTTAGGTTACTGTCAACCTCAGTTGAAGTCCCTTACCACTGGGTCTACTCTTGAGAGAGTGTTATCGATGTTGTAATTTGCAGGAGTGGTCATCTTCTCAAAGGGTATAAATATGCAACTTTTTGGCATTGAGTATTTGGCTATGTTTCTGGCACCAATTATTTGGCTCGCTGACCCTCTTCAAGGATATCTACATCTTTAGAGGAATCAGTCATTGCACTCAACTTGCAGTCATCCACAGATTTGGTCACACAAAGGCCCTCTATATTTGCTATGATTTCAGAGAAATGTATTCCAAACAGGAGAGATTCAAGTGCTGAGTCCTTTGTAAAAACCCCCACC
>NC_056730.1:338571837-338624600 GCF_019279795.1 Protopterus annectens
AAGAAACATATATACTGACAGGTAAGATGTACATAGCTGTAAACCTGTGTGTTTACAATAGGAGTCCATTACAACATGTTCTGTACATGTAAGTGTATGAGCATGCACACTGTGGCCTTCTGTGGTTAGAATCGGACTGCATCCCAAACAGCCCTGTGCTACTAAGTGTATGTGCATAACCATTGCCACCTTGTGTAATTTGAGTCAGTGCATCCAACAAGCCCCTTGTTACTAAGTGTATGAGCATGCCCAATATATCCTTGTGTAGTTGTAGTCATAGTGCATTCCAAATGGCCCTGTGTTACTAAGTGCATGAGCATGCCCACTGTCACCTTGTGTAATTAGGTCAATGTATCCAAATAAGTTCTGTGATTCTATGTGTATGAGTATGACCACTGTAACCCTGTATAGTGATAGTAGTTGTCCATTACACAGATGGGCATACTCCAGTTCAGGTTCTTGTTGTGCTCCAACTATACCTCTCAGGCCTACCTATGTACTACCTGCATATGATGTGTCTTGTTTGTGCATACAGGTTGTAATGGACACATACTTTAAATGCACAGGTTTACAGCTATGTACTTCGTGACTGTCAGTATCCCTGTTGTCCTCAATCTTAGAAGGGCATTCTGACTACCTTGGAATGTGTAATCTCTGTGGCAGCTCTTGTAACTGCATAGTACTATAATAGTGATCTGTAGATAGGCAGGGGTTCTAATCCCACCACTGGCAAGTGTGTGTGTGTGTGTGTGTGTGTGTGTGTGTGTGTCGTGCGTGCGTGCGTGCGTGTGTGTGTGTGTGTGTGTGTGTGTGTGTGTGTGTGTGTGTGTGTGTGTGTTACAGCATATGCCTGAGTGTGTGTGTCAGCAAATGGTAGCCATCTGTAGTGACTGGTGTCTACAAAGCATTACATAGTTAGGAATGGTAAAGAATACACAGTCAAGCACGACTACAGTTGGGTATATTATTTTCCTGTGCCACTGTCGAGCAGTGACACAGAAGTGGTCGCCAGGGTGTAAGTCCATATTCATCATTCCCCCACCCAAACTCCATAATCCCCGGGGTAGATTACATTAGCCATCATTCCCCACCCCAAACTCCACATACACAACAACCATTCCTTCTCTGGAGAACTGATTAAGATTTCAGTGTTATAACACAAGAGTTGCCTCTGTTTTGTGTACACATCAGTTCATTTGGAGCCCTTCTGTGTCACAAAGAGTGTTCAGACCTGTGTGTGTGTGTGTGTGTGTGTGTGTGTGTGTGTGTGTGTGTGTGTGTGTGTGTGTATATGTATATATATATATATATATATATATATATATATATATATATATATATATATATATATATATATATATATATATATATATATATATATAGCTATAACTGAGTCTGTGTATATATATATATATATATATATATATATATGTATAAATTTTATCTGCTTTTACTGTATTTGTGTTTCTTCCTACTTTATTTTGCTTTTGTGTCATCTTAAAAGTACTCAGTTGTATTTATTACTGCTTGGTGTAACTCATTCTGAGCCTTTTAGTTTAAGCACTTGGGCTTCAGACCAGTTGCTTTACATTAAGAAGGTTTGTGGTCTGCACTGTAGTGGCAGAACAGGTAGCTTACATCCTTCTAAGTTGGGAACTGCTGATTGAGGGCTCAGTGTCTGTTATTCTAAAAGTGTATTAATTCTGGTTTAAGCACTTGGGCTTCAGGCCAGTTATTTTACATTAAGAGGGTTCGTAGTCTGCACTCTTGTGGGAGGAGAGGCTGGACTCTGCCCTTCTGAGCTGGGAATTTCTGGTTAAAGGCTTATAGTGCCTGCATATTTGAACTGTTTCTTACTAAAATTGGTACACCTTCTTTGCTGTAGCATAGACTAGACCCAGGCCTGCTGAATCTAGCTTTGTTTGTATGCTTGTTGTTTGTTTGCTTGTTATTTCCCTGAAACGCTAATTCCACCTAAAATGCGGCTTTTCAGCACTTCTGTGGATCCCTAGTGATATCTGCATTGCTTACTGTACTTATTTCCTTGTTTCACTTGAAAGAAAGTTACTGTTTGTCGTTTTTGCATTTAAGTTACCTGTAACACATTGCATTTAAATTACCTGGCACTTGCTCACTAAGTCAGCACTAAAAAATTAAAAGCACTACACCCTCACAAACTCCCCTTGAGTACCTTGTCCCCATTGGCCCTTTTTTCAATTATAAAGGAATTCCCAATACTATTCTAGCATGTCCAAAGGTCAGTTGTCAATCTCCTCTCCGGTCTAGCTGGTGAATCTGGGAATCTTGAGGCAATGTTACAACTGCCTCATGTACAGACAACCCTCTCCTCCTCCCAACAAATTCCAACACATGTGAGAGATGCAACCATATAGCCAAACTGGAGGTTAAGCTCTCTCAACTCAGTACTGGTGTAACCAGTCAGGAGGAGAAGGAAACCACACTCACTACAATTCCAGTGTCACATAGACCTACCACAACAGCAAACCAAACACATAAACACACAAAAACATACTCGGAGGCTCTAAATAAAAATCTGCCTAAGCAGCAGAGACCTCCAAAGCAGACACCCAAGCAACCGCTACAACAAAACAAAACACGTGCAACACATTGCTCACAAAGCCAGTGTGCCGAACAGTCACAGCCCTTAAAGCTAAACAACACACCTGATACACTTGTAATAGGTGACTATCGTCAGGCACACTGATGTCCCGCTCACCAGGCTGAACAAGGAGAAGGTCACGGTGAGCTGCCTGTCGGGTGCTAGGATCCACCACATAACACAAGCACTCAGGTCACTACAAGGCAAGTACAAATATGACTCAGTCATTGTCCATGCTGGTGTGAATGACCTGAGATGTACCTCCCTGGACTACATGAAAAGAGACATAGAGGAGCTCTCTGAGCATGTAGCCCAGGCCGGTATGACCCTGACCTTGAGTGGCATCTTACCCACACCAAGAATTATGCCACAATATGAAGACAAGATGATCAATTTAAACAATTGGCTTAAGTATTGGTGTCATTCAAAGGGGATCCAATGCCTGTCAGCCTGGGATGACATGCTCGACAAGCCACGATGCTTCACTAGAGACGGCTTGCACCTGTCACCCCTGGGCTTTCGGATATTGGCAAAGGCTCTTGCTACCCCCATAGTGCCTTTTTTATGCAAGGCTCAAAAGACAAACCCACCTCCGTAGGTATCACAAGGGATAAGAAACTAAGAGTAATGCTACTCAATGCCAGAAGATGCACGCACTCGAAACTCTCCTTAGCATGGAGAACATCGATATCTGTGCAGTAACAGAAACCTGGTTCAAGGCTCTCAAAAGCACCCCAGCACTACCAGGTTATACCTCATACCATGCTTTTTGGCCCCAAAACTTGGACCGAACCGCAAAAGGAGGGGGAGTATCAATATTTGTCAAAGATACCCACACCTCCAGGTTGGTGGCACAGCACGAAGCATCAGAGACTATCCATGTGCAACTAGCAGTGGGTAAAACTGCCTTCCAGTTTATAGCCTGCTACAGACCACCCCCCCAAACCCAGGAACCCCACTCGGCCTTCCTGAGAACACTGGAAAATATGAAGGTCTCTCCAAACACCATTATATTGGGTGACTTCAACTACCCAAACATAGACTGGGAGCATTACTCTAGCTCCAACACCCTAGCTCAAAGGTTCCTTGAATTTATAAACTCAAATGCTATGGAACAACTTGTTACCACTCCAAGAGGGGAAAACATACTGGACCTGATCATCACCAACATGGGGACTCTATGCTCCAGACCATAAGTGTATCCCTCACTGGTAAGAACAGACCATAAACTAATCTCACTGGATATTGACATCCCGACCCCAACCCCTGCCCAGAAAACCACATTGAAAAACTTCTCTAAAGCAAATTTCACACTCCTCAAAACTGAGGTGGAATCCTTCAAAGCCCCAGGGCCTGTGGAAAATACGGCCCAGACCACAGAATCCTTTATAAATGCATTCTATGAACACCTTCAGGAATGCATGGATCATGCAATCCCAAATAAAACCAAGACCCAATCCTCCAAAGGCAGACGTCCTGTCTGGTGGACCCCAGCCATAAACAAACTATACAATAGAAGGAGGAAGCTACTACATGATAGAGCAAAATCCCAAAAAGGGAAGGCATCTCTGATCAGTATTAGCAAAAAACTACGGGCACTCATAAAATCGTCTAATGCCAGCTTCGAGAGAAAAATTGCACAGGACACTAAGGATAATCCCAAGGCTTTCTTTAGTTATGTTAGGAACCTGGGTGGGAATTCCCAGATATGCTCAGAATTAGTCCAAAATGACAAAAAATTCACCGAACCCACAGACATTGCCAACATCCCAGCTGCCAGGTTCAGTGCAAACTTCTCCCCCCCCCACCAAAAGGGCAAATATCTATCCCAGCAGAGTGTTGCCCCCCTGACATCTCAGATATTCAGGTAAGAGCCGCCCCCTCCAAGGCTAAAAACACAGCATCAATGGGACCAGACAGTGTCCCGGGCTGCGTCCTACATGAACAACAAGAAGAGCTAAACCCAAACATAAAACTACTGTTCAATCTCAGCCTTACTACAGGATATGTACCCAAAGAGTGGCGTACAGCAACAGTGGTCCTTCTCCACAAAGGTGGTGCCTCAACGGATCCTGGAAACTATCGCCCCATAAGCCTGACTAGCTTGGTCTGCAAAGCTATGGAAAGGATCATCATGGACCTCATAAATAAAGATATTGGGACCTACAGACAATGGATCCTACCCAGTTCAGCTTTGTTAAGGGCAGATCCTGCCTCTTAAACCTGGTCAATTTCTTTGAAACAGTCACCAAAGCCATTGACGAGGGGAAGATGGTCCACACAGCCTACCTAGACCTCACAAAAGCCTTCGATACAATACCCCACTCGGGCATTATAGATAAGCTCACCAGCTTAAATATAAACCCCTATGTTACTAGATGGGTTGCAAACTGGCTCAACGACAGAACCCACATGGTTAGAATTGCTGGAGCCATGTCAGACTCCAAACCAGTTACAAGTGGCATCCCACAAAGCTCAGTCCTGGGACCTCTCTTGTTCGGTATATATTTCTCAGAGGTACAGGCCAACACGGAAGGACTGTGGCTGACCAAGTTCGCAGATGACTGCAAAATGGGTGCCATAATCGACTCTCCAGCTGACACAAGCATCCTCAAAAAGGGCCTCATAGAAACAGACAACTGGTGCCAGGGCCATGGCCTCAAGCTAAATGCCAAAAAGTTTATAGTCATCCCCTTTGGTAAAAACAAAGTGCCCACAAAGTACCACATAGGTGATAATCCATTAAGTACAGAAGAAGTAATTAGGGACCTGGGGACCCAAGCCGATAGCAATCTCTCATTTGACAACCACATGGCCAAAGTGGTTAGAAAAACATTTTATATAGCCCACCTAATCATGAAGGGATTCACATCTAGATCAGGGGAGGTCATCGTGCCTCTTTACTCATCCCTCATCAGGCCCATAATTGAGTACACTGCCCCTTTTGGGATGTACCTTACCAGACACCTGCAGCAACTGGAAAGACCCCAAAAGTATCTCACCAAGAGGATCAAAGGACTCAAACAGACGCCATATGCTGCCCGGTTAAAGAAACTCCAGCTATACTCAGTGGCATACTGCCTGCTCAGAGGTGATCTGTACCTGACGTATAAAGCCATGTCCAACCCGGAATTAATGGACATGCTGCACCTCAGAAAATCCAAATCTCATCGAGCTACGCGCTCGAGAGACTTGAACCTCAGCACTAAAATAAATAGGACATGCTGGAGGGACAGATTCATGACCCAGAGGCTCCCTTCACTCTGGAATAAAATCCCAGTCCAGGTTAGGCAGAGTCCCTCATTGACTCTCTTCAAGAGGAATCTTGATGAGTGGATGGGAGATCATAGGTTTACCCTGGGTGTCACTTCTGTGTCACTGTTAGACAGAGGCACAGTATACTAACCTCGAAAAAGGGCATAGCAAAATTAATTTAAAATGGGTGGCGAAAGCCAAACACACTCTGGCTAGGCTTATAAATGCCCTAGGGCAGATAGCCTAGTATGAACCTATGAACCTATGAACCATATATATATACATATATGTGTGTGTGTGAGTGTGTGTGTGTGTGTGTGTGTGTGTGTGTGTGTGTGTGTGTGTGTGTGTGTGTACACATCCCGTAGGTGTATGTATATGTATATATATATATATATATATATATATATATATATATATATAGTTATGACAGTTGTACAGATGTAGACTTGTCTTTGTTGTTTCACAGAGTACAGTACATTCAAGGGTACTGTACATATGTACACAAAGTGACTGTCCCATTTGTTTTCAGTACTGTGGAATACCTGTAATAAGATGTGCATTATAAAATCCATGCAGCATAAATACAACCTGGATGGCTTAGTGGTATGTCCAGTGACCTCAGTGTGCATGGTCCAGGGTTCAAAACCTGCAAGCCTTGTTGATACTGTCAATTAGGACTGAATAAGATACTTTTAAGCAGCTGTACATGGATGTAAATGTGTTTTTGTGACAGTACATAGCGGGTACACACAGGTAATAGACATACAACTCGCAGTACACTTGAAATGCCCTTCTTTGGCAATCCAGCTGATGTCACCCACCTATGAATACACCTCTGGGACTGTTATAACTCAGTAATCTCCATGGTGCGTGCTGTAACTGCATAATGCTGTAGTGTGATAAACTAGCAGTTGTGAGCAGGTGTGCATGGGTTTGCACGGAGCTAAGCAATGCTAATCTCTTGTTACAGTTTCTTACACTCAGGTAGCCTCTACATTGCTTCACCAGTGTGATACTCGCATACCGCTGGCCAAACAGGCTTATACCTGCTTGCTCCCACACTTTCTAATGCACTGCATTTGGTGTTTGCATTTGACACTCACACCCCTGGGTGGGAGTGAGGACTACGATATTACCTTGTGATGCCTATTGCATCGGATTACATGCCTACAGTGTCAGGAATGGCTGCCCATTAGAAGAAATCATGTCGTTCGACTGTACGAAATCCGCAGCCTGTCCTGAGTTTGATTCATATTATTGGTGTGTTCCTCATACAATCTGAACCTGTCTGGCTAATACATGGGAACTGACACTCTTCAATACAAACAAGTAATTGGGTTTTGGAACCCACATCCTTCAGCCAAGTCATGCTACTGCATACCTATTATTCTATCATCTTTCTAAGGTTGTAAGAGGAATATGTGCTTTCTGTCCCTATCAGACCTCTCAAACAATTGGGGACAAATATCAACTGAATCAGGGACACGTCATGACAACATCAGGGACACATTTAAAATATTAGTGCTATTAACCTGACACATTGACAGACTCAGAGCATATGAATTAATACACATTTTATGAGGTAAATGATGTTTATAACTCTTATTTGTTGTCATTATTCATTACGTGTAATTCACCACCTTTCCTCCAAAAGTCACTAGTTTTAGGAGGGAGGTGGGACAGAGTTAGAATTTGAGTCAAAATCAGGGACGTCCCTGGAAATCGGGGACAGTTGATAGGTATGGTCCCAATTTGTTCCCCCAATGTCCTGCCCAGTGGATTTGCTCTTACGGGTTGAGAGGTATGGGCATAAGCTATGCTCATTTCGGAATATTACTTACATCCCCGGGGCGGTCCTACTACGACTGCGCCAGCCAACACCTGCACACCTAGGCCTATAATTGCATACCCATAGTCCCCCACCTCCCCCTCCTCTACAGCACTCATCCTTACTGTGGGTGCAGGTGGGGTATAAACACACCACTACACACTGCCCACTCTCCACGTGTCGGTACACATGTTGTACGTTGTGTCAACCCATGGGTTATCAGGCTTGCACAACCTACTGGTCCGTGTATGTCTACAGCCTAGTTTGATGAATCATTACAGGGACTGACTCCTATGATCAGTAATTTTTGGGTGTCCCACAAGGGACATTGATGTCTTTGTTTCAAGATTAGACCTGGCAGGTCTCTCCCACTGATAGTATCCTGCCGGTAGTCTGGGAAGCAGTGGTGTGTTTACCTTTATTGTGTGTCTGTATGTCTCACCGGCTTAGCTGGGGGTGGGGTTGATGCTACGTGTTACACATTTGTTTATTGGACCCCTCACCCCCATATGCACGGCCTGTGAACATATGTAATTCGTAAATGCTGTATCATATTCTAGCTATATACATGTGTATATTTCCAGTCACACACACACACACACACACACACACACACACACACACACACACACACACACACACACACACACACACATATATATATATATATATATATATATATATATATATATATACATTACTATATACAGATATATCTGTATATGTATGCATACATGTATATATTTATATACTGCTGTCTATATATATATATATATATATATATATATATATATATATATATATATATATATATATATATCTAACAACATATGGGTCTATAGGTGTCTGCATATGTATATATCTATATGTGGGTATGTATATCTATTCTGTCTCTGTATGCATACATTTGTACTACGGAGAGGAGAGGTTTATCTCTATGTCGCAATGGGTAGATATACACACACATACCTCTACATATATACATCTACATCTGGTTATTCCATTCCTTGCCATATCGATTACACTTTGCTGCAGTGGGACTTGTAGTGGGTGTGACTGCTCATTGGGTGATGCCTCTGCCCAATGAACACATTTACTTACACCCCTGGGGCTGTCCATATAGGCCCACATCAGCCAACACCTGCACACCTAGACCCATAACTAGCTAACCATAGTTCCCCCACCAGCATCTCCTCTACAGCACCCATCCTTTCTCTGGGTCCTGGTCAGGTCTGAACACACCACTACACGCTGCCCACTCTCCACTTCACGGGACCCATGTCATTCAATTGGCTCGACCCATGGGTCATCAGGCTTTCCCACCCTTGTATTCTGGGTATGTACACACCCCAGCCAGAATCTTCAGTGTATCACCTTCTTTTTGGTCTTGTCAATTTTTGGGGTATCCCGCAAGGGACGCTCCTGTCTGTGTTCCAAGATTAGATTTCATGGATGCACTGTGTACCCCCTCCCATTGTATCATGCCTGTGGTCTGGGGAGTAGTGGACTATTTACATTGTTTGCGGGTTTGTGTGCATGTTTTCTGTGTCCAGCTGGGGGGGGGGTGGAAGGTCATGCTACGTATTCCATGCTTCTTGCTTGGACCCCTCACTTCAATTGGCATAGCCTGTGAACATATGTCATTCTTGTGTGCTGTTTCCTATCACAGCTGTATATTTGTGTATATCTATGCACACACAGACACACACACACACACACACACACACACACACATATATATATATATATATATATATATATATATATATATATATACGTATATGTATATGTCTGCAACTATATATATATATATATATATATATATATATATATATATATATATATATATAGTTCATTTGCATAGATACTCATATACCCATGACTCCTGGTTCCCCAAACACCCACCCCAATGCCTCCCTAACACTGCAGTCATCCTTTCTCCAGTTGGATTTGTGGTGTATCCACACCACTACACATTGGCCACTCCCTACTCCTGTAGATCCATCCCATCGGTTGACTCACTCCACGTATCCTCAGAACTCCCAAACCTTTAGTCCACAAACATTGGTAACATGAGAGACCAAAAGGACACTATTCATAATTTTTGGGTTGTCTCACATGGGACACACATGTCTTTATGTCAAGAGTAGACTCTATACTTCATTACATCCTTACTCCCGTTAACATGGCACTACAATAAATTAATAAGTATGACTATGTGGTAATGCACATGTTACACATGAGAGCCTAATTATGTACGTGTTCGTATTTGTTTTACAAATAGATCGGTTTAGTAATTGGCATTGCCATAGCAGGCAGATCACAGGAATGATTCCATGTGTGAGAAAGTCCTCACATTTGATTTTTTCAGCACAGCACTGACTTCGGACATTGTACACACTTCTGCATTTAGCAGTTTCATCCCTTCCCTCTTATGCACAACCTATTATTCTATCTACTGTCAAAGTTTGCAAGGGCACATTCATGTTATTTATGTCTGCAAACAGAATTAATGTGTTACAGAGAATGTACTTCTACATATAGATGTCTGCATGTGTGTATGCATATATACTTATAATGAAATCGCTGACCTCCACGAGATGGTCCAATTAGAACCAGCCCATCCAACCCTGGCACGCCTGGATCCATAATTTCATACCCAGAATTCCTCCACCCCACCAGAGTTCAACATACACGCATACCATCCACTGTCCAGTTGCTATCGCAGCCATGACACACCTCCACATATTGCCCTCTCCCAAGTGTTAGGGGCCCTACATGTATGTTGTCCCAACCCATGTATTCTCAGGCTCTCCCACCATTTAGTCCTTGAACATACCTGCCCTTGCTTGTGTAATGGTCAGATGGCCAAACATTCTATCAATTTTTGGGTAGTCCCACCAGGGACTACCCTCTGATTGTAAAGTAGACTTAGCAGATCAATAATGTTACTCCCACTGGTAATATCCTGCCTGTGGTGTGAGTAGCAGTGCTTTGCTCACTCCTGCCCAGCTTGATATGACATACACTGACAGCTCTATATAATACTGGGGTTGCTGTTGATTCCCTTCTCATTCCTTTTGTATGCTTTATTGTTACGTTGTTCATTCTTCATATATATATATATATATATATATATATATATATATATATATATATATATATATATATATATTAAATATTTGTACATACTTATATACATTTCCTATGTTGGGCACTGCTTAGACCCGCGCAAGTGCACTCAGACTTGCTTACTGGTACTTATATATGTTTACTGCTGCTTATTTGTGCTTACACCTGCTTACTAGTGCCTTATTCATTATGACAGTGCCACTTTGATTGAATGACACTTACATCTCATGCGATACTCTTATGTCAGTTGTACAGCAAAACGACATTCTTTCCACATGGAAAATGATATGTGCTATTGTTGGGCTCGAACCATGAATGCCTGTTTGTTAGGCGGATACTCTAAACACTACACTATTGATTACGTTGATTCTGCATGTTTTTCTCTATTTGAATGATTTTGATGTGTAAGCTACACTCGGCAGAGGGCAGTAATGCACAAACATGCTGCGCTTTGCTTACACCTTCGATATTGCAGCAATACAAATGTATAATAGGGACACGGGAAATCCAATTGTGAAAGTTCTAGGGACGGGGTTCAATATTCCACTACGTGCTTTAGTTTTTTACTTCAATTTTGTTTCACTGTTCGTGGACACTCTTGTATGCTTAGCATACATTTCGGTATCCATGGACACTGAATTACTGACTTACTATTAGAGGCAGGCTCTAATAGTAAGCATAGTAGGTTGTGCAACTGTTGGGGCATGTTTACGCTTCCGTAGAGCACTTGTACATGCCCCCTGCACTCGCACATGTTTCCTGTGCACGTTGAGGGTGCGGCAGCATGCCCTCATACATATTCATATGGCGCTGCTGCACCATTTGTACTGAGGACACTTGGCGCAAGGCTAAAACCGGCCTTGCGCTGAGCTTCTTGAATCTCGGGGTGGGTATCTCACTTAGAGTAGTGCTGAACTAGGGTATCTTTTAACTAATACTGGAGCATATTCATGGTGCTCCATGCACTACAAGCTTGTTAAGCTCCATTCTGATGCCAGAAAAAATCTTGTTAAACACCCCTAAGCACTGCTAAGATTGGGTTTCACACCAACAGAAGATAACCAATTTTGAAAGCTGTTAGATAATTCACATTGTCATATTTACAAACAAAAGGTGTGGCAAAATTAAATGTCTAAAAGCTGTTCTTAATATGAACATTTCATTTTTCTCTGCTGTCTGTTTTCAAGTGCTTTTTTATCCAGTTTTCAAAAGCTTTGAAAGCTGGTAAACAGCTCTTCTACACTTTTTTTCTGAAAATAGTTGCACATGGAGCTGATAAAGCTCATTCCACTACAACGAATTATGATCAAGTTTTATCATTTACAATTATTATTTTGTGTTCTCAACATGGATGCCAGGATTCACCTCTCCAGCATCGCACTCCATGACATCCATGTCTTGAATACATAATAAGTTGATTACAATCAGGCACCCAGTCATAACCCTCTAGGTTAAGCACCTTTTGTACATCAGAAAAGTGCATAGCAAAGTTGCCTTTTTCCTGAATTTAAAGCATAATCATGATGCTAAATGTGCTATGCAGTGTCAGACTTATGCACAACTGAATAACAGTTTGAAGGACCTTTAAGCCACTGTTGGCATATGGAGTTTGTTTCAGTATATCTGTACAGTCCCTCTCACCCCCACATACACATTGTCTCTCTCGAAAATGTGTGTGTGTGTGTGTGTGTGTGTGTGTGTGTGTGTGTGTGTGTGTGTGTGTGTGTGTGTGTGTGTGTGTGTGTGTGTGTGAGTGTGAGTGTGTGTGCATGGATAATATCTGGTTCTGTTCTTACAAGCAGCTGCAGGCATAGCTACTCTCTTGAGTACAAGCTGAACTGCACACATGATGCTGGAATAACTTTTATTCATAACTGTGTTAACCTTAGTTCTTGGAACTGGTACAAGCTACAGACATTTCAATGTCAGAGGATAATAGACTAAGCACATTTTGACACATAGTGCTGTGGGCAAAAATGTATAAATATTAGCATTATACACTTTTTTGCCCTCCTCCCCAGTAGGTGAGAGAATGAGGGTAGTGGCATGATCACCTTTTTTGTCCTTATCCCAAAGCAATTGACCTTTATCCTTGCTGGTATCGGCTTATTCATTCCACTTATCTGTGTGCATTCATTTATACCTTGACATGATATCTCATTAGGTGGATGTGTCTGTTCCAGTATAGAAGGTCTCTGGGCATATTGGTCACCACAGAGAGGTGGGAGAGAAAGAAGTAAGACATATAATGAAGCAGTATGCACAGTCCAATCTACATTCCCTATTAGCATATGCAACACCATTGAATTTCAATACAGAATGTCATACCTGTGTTTACTACAGATGTTACATTGTTGCACCCATCTGTGATGGCATCCCCATGCTAACCCTTCTTCACAAGGTAGCCATAGGGATTTATCCATCACCATATATTACCATTTCTCACTTCATTCAGGTGAGCTGGCCTCAGGTATTTGTTCCTATTCCTCCTGATCTGTCATGTGGCAGTTAGGCCATTTACTGCACCTGTGTTACCAGCATTATTGCCAGACATCCTTTCTGCTGCAAATACGGTCTGTTTGTATATTTTCATCTTTCAAATTCACACTTTTTTGTTTGAGCAATACAGCCCTGTTCTTTTAAATTTCTTTCACTTTTAAATCCATTTAATAAAACTTTAATCTTTTTAAATTACATTCCTTCATGTATTGCTTTTTAGATTTTCAAAGCAATATTCTACTGTATCAAAACATTTTTAAATAAAGGAATAAGGTTAGGTGTACTTTAATGTTTTAAATTAATATTAGGAGCAATTCTATATATCCAAATGTACCATTTTACTGCATTTTCATTATCCTGTAATCGTTTTCTGTGAAGTTGGCATATATTCAGTGTTCTTTTTAATTTCATAGCTCTTCAAAAAAAGATGAGATTATGTCTTTGCTATAAATTGTAGTTTTACCTTGCCCTTTAAGTGAAGATCTGGGCTACCTTGAATGTCATTTCATAAGACCATATTTACCGTTTCTAGAAAATTGAAATAACCTGTGCAATGTTAAACTGTAGCCAAAAATTGAATGTCTCACTGGATTACTGTGACTTTGAAATTCTGTACACTAGCCACATTTCATATTGTTGCAGATACATAGCCAAATAAGGTCTGACGTAGCCTTGCATGGAATGTGCATCATGCATTTTACATTTAATAAATAACGTGTAAGTATATATGTGCTGTGCTGCTACTGATATGTTATGTAATGCATTTTAAATAAAATGTATTGTACTGCTTTTGATAACTCTTCACATTGCCTATGTAGCTGTTGTGTATGCTTATTTCACATTGATTCCCTCCTCTTCAGCTGCAGGATGCTGCCTTCCTGACTACTAATTGGTAATGTTTTGCATTGTTGCTACCAGTTCTGGGATGCAGCCTACAATTGCCTATTGTTCTTTTCCTTTCTCCTCAGAATGTTTTCCTATAAAACTGAAACATTTTTTGTTTTGCCTTAAAGAGGAATTACTCAATACAAGTTTACAAAGCCTAGCACAACCTGTTACGTTTTTATCACATTATTATATAAAACCAGAATCAGCTAATGCCCCCACTCATTTATTTACGAATGTTACATAGATGCTTCCATATATATGCACATGTACATCAGTGCTTAACATGCTGTACTTATTCCAGTGTTAGATTTAGAGATGGGAAGTAAAATTATCCCTATTAGATTACATCTGCAGGACATATTATAGGCAAGTTGAAGTGAAACACAGATAACACTCTTTGCCATTGTTCAGTCCATATTTGCAGGATACATTTCTTTTTATTTTTCAATAATACAAATTTTATTTCAAAACCTATAACAACATCTGATGACAAAAGTGTCAGCATTGATAAGCAAATAATTTCAATCATTTCTTGAAGAATATATTTTAAGCCTGCATAGCGACAACAGTAATTAACTGTGATAGAGAACCCTATTGCTAAACATTTGCTTACTGTTACGTCTTGGGGTAGGAGATTAGACTGTAAGAGCATACCTGATTGTTCAAGACTTGCTCAGTGACAGAATATCTTGAGCCTTACTGTCAGCACAAAAGTGAAAAGAAGGTCCATTTATTCCAGTTCTGTACATAAACATGGTTTTGTCCTACCTTTAAACCTTTTGCTTCACTTCTCTGTAAATCATATATCAGTTCCAAAACTGTTATTATATCTGGGGTCTTTCAGACTTCCTACTCTAGAGCTTGCTTTTTTGGCTATCATTAATAAAAAATGTCTCTGTGCAAAGGATAATGAATGCTGAAAATTAACACCCAATAACATCACAGTGTCTGTGAAAATGGATCCACGTTGAAATGTCAGGACTCATAATGCCATGTGATGACATCCATCCATCCATCCATCCATCCACAATTCCTTTTGCCCAACATGCTGACAAAAAAAATAATCAAGAAGAACAAATGCTGACCATTACTCTTCTCCATTAAATTTATTTTTTTACATCCCCCTGATGAGGAGAAAAAGCTCTCCACACCCCTGAACTTATACATACTTACTCTGAGATCACCATTCCTTGGAGAAAAGGGAATTTTCAAAGCAGTAACAATCTTGGACTTTATATATGCATTTAAGTCCTGATTTTCAGCAATTCAATCTTCACGTTACAGGATTTGTTCCATACAGGTTCCAATATTTCATGCAGTTACTTTGAGTACAATATCAGATAAAAATATCATTTAGGTTAATTCCTGCATATCTCTCTTAAACTGAACTAGTTTGGAATATTCACAAAAAATGCACCTCAATGAACCACTTTCCTAACTAACACATCTTTAGCAATAACGGGAAGCTGGGGGAAATACTGAGGCTATCCTTGCTTGCAGGGCTATAAAAATACTTGTGGAGACACTTCCAAGTGAAGATTTTCAACCTTCAGCTCTTTCTGGCATACCTAGTGAAGGCATATACCTGACTCAATTGATCTGAAAAGTAATATTTCTGGAGTCCTGTCTCCTGTCTTGCTCACCACTGGAGAAACACTTTTTTAACTATTTACCTGTGCCCATTATAGCCTGCACTAAATATTCTGCATAGGCCATAGGTATCTAACTACTTGATTAGAGCAATTCAGCCAGCTTTGGTCTAGACCCTAGTGAACCAGGGAAAATATACAATTGCTTTGCTGTCACTAGCAATCCTTCAAATTAAAACCTGAATACACCCTCTATGTTCAAAGTTCTCTTGAAGCAAGTGTTATCTTGCCCGTTTGTGTCCCTTCAACAACTGTTCCATGTTCTGTAGGTTCATACATTTTCTTTTCCAGCTCCTGAAAAAGTTCTTCCATGGTTTTATACCATCCAAATAAACCAAAAGAATATAGTAGGGGCCATTTTGTTTAAAAGGGAGTATGAATTCTGTATGTCCCACACAGTGAGACCATAAGTTAGATTGGATATGTCCCCTGATGAGGAACAAATGTCTGTACTGTCATGCGTTTCCATCTGGCATATCTGTCAGCAGTAAGAAGATCATTACTTGAACTGTATAGTAGTACCCAAGTGGATCCTAGAGACTTAAGCCTTCCCAATCTTTATCCAAAATTAAATTGTTCCACAATACTCTAGGCTCATGTCTTCCCATATAAAGCAAGGTACCAAATCCTTTACAGCCTTAAAAAACCTCCCTGGGATATCATGCAGGATAGTTAGGGAAACCATAAAGATACAGGGTGACAATGAAGTAGGAAACAGCCTTGACCTTTTGATCAAGGTCTAAGGACAGCATCCTCCGTCAACTAACCACTGCTTTCACCCTGTCTAAAAACACAATGAAAGTCTTGTCCATCCATTGTTTCGGGGTATGATCAAGCTAGTCCTCCAAGTATTTGAAACAACTATCTTTCCAGAGGTTAGAGAAGGCAATCTTTGCCTAAATAAGGGGGCTTTTGTTTACTATTAAGGCCTAAGTCTTCTTTATATTAACTTTATAGTTGTATATTTTTCCAAAAACCTAGGGAAGTCCTAATAATTTTGGCAGTTCTCTCCACAGCTCCGCCCAAAACACCAAAATATCATCAGCATATAATACTGTTTTAAATTCCTCCAACCCCATGCCATAGCCCTGCATCTCTAACATATGAATGAGCTCTAAGAAGAGTTCTATATAGAGGATAAACAAAACTGGGGCGAGCAGGTGATCCTGCCTAGCACCACGTGAAAGATGAAATGGCACAGCCAAGTTAAAATGAGTTATCGTAAGGACCTGTGAGTGGGTATATATTGAAAATACCAGTTTTGCAAACCAGCTATCCAGACTGTAAGCCCCAGTGTTTTATTTAAAAAGCTCCACTCCACAGATCAAATGCTTTTCCATGTCCAGCCTGGTAAGTGCTAAACTGTTTCCCCTCTGCCTCGCCCTTTCCTGAATTAGCATCACTCGCATTATGCTATCAAGTCTGTCATCCTCCCACAAAACCAGTTTGATCTAAGCTCAGAAGGAGCTATTTTTTCCAAGTCTGGCAGTTAATATAGCCATGCTGTAGTAAAGCTAGTGTGGGACAAATGGGACAGCTGCCCTAGTAGCAAGGTGTTAGAGGGTGCAGTACAGAAATTAATTTCAATACTGCTTCCTTTTTTTTTGCTCCTCTGCGAAAGAGTGCAGAAAGGGGCCTGGGTTCGATGCTTGGCTTGCTAATTGCCCCTCCACTGAGGAGTGCTAACTAGATGGGGAATCAGTCTTTTTCTGCTCTTCGGCTGTTACAGTTGAGAAATCCCACATTAGAGAGTAACACCAGGCACTAGATGAACCAGCTACTACTCTGTAGTTTGTAATTATCAGGAAAATCCACACAAGATAATTCGCTCCCAGCTCATATAAGTTAGCAAAATAAATCCACCGGATATACTTAAAAGCACCAAAAATCTGTTTAATACAAATGTTTAGAACAAACAAATATGATCATCAAGCGCTTTCACTAGGCTATGCTAGCTTCATCAGAACAATTAAAACAGCTGATTACTCTTCATTTTAAATGAAAATGGTAAAGATAAAAACCATCCTTAAAGCAACATACTATGATTAAATTCATGCTTGTACATATATATTATAAATACATTATTTAATAATACCATTGCCAATATTAATATAATGAAAAAATATATTATGTATGTTGTATAAATAGATGAATAAATAAATAAAAAAAGAAAATAATAAAAAATAAATAATTTTATATACTGTGGCTAAAGATTTAATTATATTTTATATGCCTCTATTAATTGTTTAACATCAATAGGGGCTTGATAGTAAAATAATCATTGATGCCTGGTGTTCTTGTGGCATCTGTTAACACTTGCCAATAAAGTTCTCTATAAGCTAATACATTTTTTGTATTACCTCCTCTAGAATCACTCTTGACTGCCTCTATTATGGCAAATTTAAACTTGTGTTCTTCCCCTTCATCTATAATGTGCCTAGCAAGTGCATTTTTCAAATCCTTGTTTTTTATGCAATATAAATGTGCATATATCCGCTGTCTTAGTAATCTTTCAGTCTTCCCCTCATAAAATGAGGGGCAGACTGTGCACTTAGCAATATATACTACCATACTTGATTTACAATTACCCTTAACTGGATATATTTTAGTTCTGTTCTCATTTCCTAAAATTATTGGACTCATTGTATATATACTTGAACATTGTTTGCATGTCCCACATCTCGTAGTGTGTGCATTTACACTGTATTTTGTCTTAAATCCTATTTCAAGAATTTTCTTAATATTCATACCCATCTTATTCACAAATTTGGGTTCTGTTCCCAATACATTAGCTGTTTCTTTATCTTTTATTATAAGATGCCAATTTTTGATAATAATGTCTTTGATGTAATGGCTGTAAGGACCAAATTCTAAAATGCATGCTCTATTGTACCTAATGTTAGTTGTTTTCTTCGTCGTTACTTCCATGTCTTGTTGTTCTTTGGTTTCAATATTTACTAATTCTTTGGATGTACTGTTGGAGCCAAATAATGGCTTATATTTAATTCCCCATTGACTTATCACATATGCGGAGATATCTACCATCAAATCATTATCATATCCTCTGTCCAAAAACAAGGATGTGATATAGTCAATTTCCCTAACCATATCAATATAATTAGAACACATTCTAACAGCCCTTATACATTGTCCTTTATATATGTTTCTTTTCACTTTTCTGGGGTGAAAACTATTGAAGTCCACATAAGAATTGGTAAAAGTATCCTTTCTATATACTGTGGACTTCAATGTTTCATTATCAGTTGTTACCAATGTATCTAGGTACGGGACACCATGTTCATTTACCACAGAAGTAAACTTTAAAAAATTACTGCTGTTGTTAATATAATTAATGAATGCAGTATATGCATCAATACCCCCGTTCCATATGATATAAATATCGTCAAGAAATCTTGAGTAATATATAATAGATTCGTCATGAATACCATCCAATACATTTTGTTCTTCCCATTCAAGCATAACCAGGTTGGCATATATGGGAGCACAAGCTGCTCCCATAGCTACCCCCCTGGTCTGCCTGAATATTTCCCCTTCGTGGTAAATAAAATTATTGTCTAAAATAATGCTCATTAATTCAGCCAACAATTGGATTCTGTCCCATGTCATTTTAGTGTGTTTTCTTAAACTGTTAGTAAAGGCCTCAATACCTTCTTCCATGGGTATGGAACTAAACAAGTCTATAACATCAATTGTGCTGAATAAAATGCCTTGATGGTACCTATCAATAGGATAGTTTTTTAAGAATTCCCACGAATCTTTTACAAGATGTTTCACTTCTTTGTATATAGGTTTCAATAATGTGTCTATTACAACTCCAATTGGAAATGTCTTAGATCTACTTCCCGAAATTATAGGACGAAAGGGAGGATTGTCTTGATTTTTATGTACCTTAGGTATCCCTATGATAGTTGCTAAGATAGGGTGTTTCACTGACATATAACTATACATTTCTTCAGTTATTCTGTGTTCCAATAGATATTCTTTTAGGTACATATCAATCCTTCTATAGGCTATATTTACCTCATTAATGGATGATACTGTATAATTTCCCGAATGATGTAATATTTCTAAAATGTTGGCATTATAAGCAAGGGTGTCAAACATAACTATGCCACCACCCTTGTCGGGTTTCATTATACGTACATTGGTGTCCTTCTGTAGCTCTAATAGTGTTTTCCTTTCTTCTATAGACAAATTGTGTTTAATTTGAAACTTCTTTCTGTTTCGATACAATCTATACATTTCATTTGTAACCACTTGGTCATAAATCTGTACACTGGGATTGCTCATAGGTATGAAATTGCTTTTCTTTTTCAACCCCAGTAATCCTTCACTGTTTTCTTTATCTTTTCTTTCATTATTACCAAACATAAGTGCTAAATTCAGTTTCCTAGTATATTTCTTAAATTCTAGGATATTGTCTACCAGGCAGAATTTGGGAGTTGGAATAAAATTAAATCCTTTAGATAAAAGGTGGAAATGTACTGTCTCTAACTTCATGCTGCTATAATTATAAATTTTAAAACTTTTATACTCATTAACAGCATTGTTAGTGATGATTTTGACTTGTTCTGACACTATTACATCAGTGTTGTCATTTTCCATACTGACTACCGTTTCATTTTCCATTTCCCTACTTTTTTCCAATTCCCCTGATTCCTTTCTCCGGGTGTATAAAAAAACTTATCATTGTTAACATCTCTACTTGCACCTTCCCCTTGACTAGTATATATATGCTTGTCCATGTCCTGCCTGTTATGATCCCATTTATAGCACATATTTCTTCTATATTGTTCTCTATCTCTATTTAATTTTCTATGCTTTCGTTCAAAGGCATTCCTTGCTCTGACCTCAGCTGTCGTAAATTGTTTATAAAATAAATTTTCCCATTGAGCATAAGCTAAATCCTGTGTAATTAGATTATTTAAATTTTCCACCTCAAGTAAAAGCTTACACAGTTTGGCATCATTATGTTTTATAAGTAATTTCATGTACTGAAAACCAAAATTGTCAAACAGTGTATTGAATTCAGTTTCTACTTCTATGTTAATATCAATCCCTAATGGCATTTTGTAAAACCTCAGTCCCATAGGCACAATATTTATAGATATACAAAAATTTAAATATGCATTGTCTAGTTTTAAAGCATTAATGCTGTTTAATTTCTTTCCAAAAGAGTAAATCAAGTCTTTTAAAGTTCCTTTGTCTTTAATACAGCGGTCAGGTTTGGTTCCCCAATGACTGTTGTCAAATTTGCACTCCTGTCCCAAAAAGTCTTTCAAATTATGTTGCTTAATGTCAGGAGCAACCTGTCGAACAAACTCTTTGTCCTGTTTATTGGTACCAGAAACATGGGCATATGTCCGAGTAAATTGAATTTACGTTTGATTTTTCATTCGGCAACCTTACGGAGGAAGCCAAACGCATTGGCACTAGACCAAAACAGTCTCAATTTACTCGGACATATGCCCACGTTTCTGGTACCAATAAACAGGACAAACAGTCTGTTCGACAGGTTGCTCTGATTACAACAGGCAATTTGAAAGATCTTTTGGGACAGAGTAAAATTTACAACAGTCATTGGGGAACCAACCTGACCGCTGTATTAAAGACAAAGGAACTTGAAAAGACATGATTTACTCTTTGAAAGAAATTAAACAGCATTAATGCTTTAAACTAGACAATGCGCTATTGAAATTTTTGTAAATATTGTGCTATGGGATTGAGGTTAAAATGCCATTAGGGATTGATATTAACACAGAAGTAGAAACTGAATTCAATACATTGTTTGATAATTTTGTTAATGCTTAATAATTTAAACAATTCACAACAGCGGTCAGGCGGGAATGCTGAACGGCATGAAAATAAATGAGATATAGAAGAAGGATCATAACAGGCAGGACATGGACACAGTGAGAAGTTTTTACACACCGGGAGAAAGGAATCAGGGAAAGTAGGGAAATGGAAATGGAGGTGGTAGTCAGTATGGAAAATGACAATGCGACTGATCGCAATAGTGTCAGAACTGTCACTAATGTCAAGTATAAAAGTTTTAAAATTTATAATTATAGCGGCATGAAGTTAGAGACAGCATTTCCACCTTTATCTAAAGGACTGATTATTCCAACTCCCAAATTCTGCCTGTAGAATATCCTAGAATTTAAGAAATATCTGCTGAAACTTATGTTTGGTAATAATGAAAGAAAAGATAAAGAAAACAGTGAAGGATTACTGGGGTTGAAAAGAAAAAGCAATTTCATACCTATGAGCAAGTCCTAGTGTATGATTTATGACCCAGTTGAGGTCACAAATGAAATAGCCAGGTGTCGGATTGTATCAAACAGGAAGAAGTTTCAAATTAAACATACTTAGTCTATAGAAGAAAGAACACTATTAGAGCTACAGCTACAGACCTCCAATGCGTATATCGATAATGAAAACCCGGACAGGGTGGTGGTTTGACACCCTTGCTTATAATGCCAACATTTAGAAATATTACATCGTTGATGCCGGGAAATTATCATCCATAAACATAATGAAAATATAGCCTATAGAAGGATTGATATGTGCCTAGACCTAGAAGAATATCTATTGGAACACAGAATAACTGATGTGCGGGAGAAATGTGACAGTGGAGGTACCCAATCTTATCTTTATCATAGCAACTATCATAGGATACCTAAGGTATAAAATCAATAGATAACTCTCCTTTCGCCCCAGCACTTGGAAATAGATCCAAGACATTTCCAATTGAGTTGTAATAGACACATTATTGAAACTATATACAAAGAAGTGAAACTATCCGATTGATAGGTACCATCAAGGCATTTTATTCAGCACAATTGATGTTATAGACTTGTTCAGTTCCATACCCATGGAAGGCTTAAGGTGCTGGTTAAGTAAAAACACTAAAATGACATGGGACAGAATCCAATTGTTGACTGAATACGACGTGTACCTACAGAACCGGTAATTTGTTACCAACAGCAGTTTGCTTCTGTGCTAAATGAACATGGTGTCCCGTGCCTAGATACATTGGTAATAACTGATAAATGAAACATTGAAGTCCACAGTATGAAAGGATACTTACCAATTCTTATGTGGACTTCGTTTCAAAAAGAAACATCACCCCAGAAAAGGGAAAAGAAATATATATAAAGGACAATGTATAAGGGCTGTTAGAATGTGTTCTAATTATGATAGTTGGCTATATCACATCCTTGTTTTTGGACAGAGGATATGATAATGATTTGATGGTAGATATCTCCATATTGATAAGTCAATGGGGAATTAAATATAAGCCATTATTTGGCCAAACAGTACATCAAAAGAATTAGTAAATATTGAAACCAAAGAACAACAAGACATGGAAGTAACGACGAAGAAAACAACTAACATTAGGTACAATAGAGCATGCATTTTAGAATTTGGTCCTTACCATTACATCAAAGACATTATTATCAAAATTGGCATCTTATAATAAAAGATAAAGAAACAGCTAATGTATTGGGAACAGAACCCAAATTTGTGAATAAGATGGGTATGAATATTAAGAAAATTCTTGAAATAGGATTTAAGACAAAATACAGTGTAAATGCACACACTACGAGATGTGGGACATGCAAACAATGTTCAAGTATATATACAATGAGTCCAATAATTTTAGGAAATGAGAACAGAACTAAAATATATCCAGTTAAGGGTAATTGTAAATCAAGTATGGTAGTATATATTGCTAAGTGCACAGTCTGCCCCTCATTTCATGTAGGGAAGACTGAAAGATTACTAAGACAGCGGATATATGCACATTTATATTGCATAAAAAACAAGGATTTGAAAATGCTGCTAGGCACATTATAGATGAAGGGGAAGAACACAAGTTTAAATTTGCCACTGGAGTAATACAGGCAGAAGAGTGATTCTAGAGGTAATACAAAATGTATTAGCTTATAGAGAACTTTATTGGCAAGTGTTAACAGATGCCACAAGAACACCAGGCATCAATGATTATTTTACTATCAAGCCCCTATTGATGTTAAACAATTAATAGAGGCATATAAAATATAATTAAATCTTTAGCCACAGTATATAAAATTATTTATTTTTTATTATTTTCTTTTTTTATTTATTTATTCATCTATTTATACAACATACATAATATATTTTTTCATTATATTAATATTGGCATTGGTATTATTAAATAATGTATTTATAATATATATGTACAAGCATGAATTTAATCATAGTATGTTGCTTTAAGGATGGTTTTTATCTTTGGCGCCATTTTTCATTTAAAATGAAGAGTAATCAGCTGTTTTAATTGTTCTGATGAAGCTAGCATAGCCTAGTGAAAGCGCTTGACGATCGAATTTGTTTGTTCTAAACATTTGTATTAAACAGATTTTTGGTGCTTTTAAGTATATCCGGCGGATTTATTTTGCTAACTTATATGAGCTGGGAGTGAATTATCTTGTGTGGATTTTCCTGATATTCATTACGAGTGGTTCCATACAAGTTTGTTCTAGTTTGTAATTATGGTTTAATTTACAGATGTGCCTGTCAGAAGATGCCAGACACAGGTTTTTACCTTCTTTTAATATCAGCACCAGAATGGCCTGTTTTGCAGGAATGGCATCTCTGCCAGAAACTTAACACTTTATTGTGAAATTGAAGAAGAGCATTTAGACATAGATCTCCAAACCACCTCTAGATATCAAGCATGATACCATCCGACCCTGGCATCTTTCCCTGTGTCTGGGTGCAGATAATATGGTTTAGCTCAACCATTGTCACCGGTGCCACAAGGAAGATTCAGCTTTTTCAATGGCACAGCAACATCCGTTTCTCTTCCAGCTACAACCAGGTTGGCTATTTAAAGAATATTATAATAGTTTCTAAACGCCCCCTAATAATTATGTGTATTTGTTAACTTATCATTTGAAGCAGAATATAAAAACTCAACAATGTTAGTGTCTTTTTGCTGCATAGCTTAGCTGACAATAGTTTATGGCATCTAGTGGGAATCTAAAAAAAACAGTTGCTATAGCCTTTCCTTTCAGAAACTCCATTTTTATCAAGCTGCCCCTCCATTTCCTTTCTTTTCTCTTCAAATGACTGATTCACACTTTGCATTACTTTAACTTTTCTAACTCCCATTTCTTCCATCCTGGGGTCTGTACTTTGCTTTCTGTACATTCCCAGTCTTCTCAAAAATAGTTCTCTACAGCAGATGCCAAGTGGCAATTAATTGCATCTTATTCATTTATTAATAGCAATCTGGAGAGGTACTGTCTCCTTAAAGGTCCATGTAGGGGCTGTTTGCATGCATCTCAAACCTTGCCATCTTCAAGTAGCAGAGAGGGAAACATTCACATTTTACTCACCTGAGCCAGTGGATCAAACTGCAGTGTAAGGGTCAGAGGGACTTATCAGAAAGGGAGGCTGACAAAGTCATTTAAAGAAGACTGGGCAAGTTCAGGGAGTACCCTTCATCAACTACACAATATTGTAGAAGCATACAACAGAAATACAAGTCCATTCACTACCTTACTCTGAAAGATTTTCAAAAAAGGAACTTAAGCACACAAGTGGTCAAGTTTCTTTGCCTCATTTCAAACCTTGTGGAAATTGAGAATGAGGCTCTTTTAGGGCTGCTTCTCTGCTAGTCCTATCTATGTGACTGCAAGTCTTAGGTCACCAGGTAGATTGTGCTCTGAGCATACACTGAAACCTCTTCACCTGTGCAATCCCTAAGGAACCTATCTACCTCCTGAGAGGCCATAAAAGTTTTGTAAATGCCAGGGGGATGCAATCTTAAATATACCAGATAGAAAAGATGGAATCTAACATGCTGCCTACTAAGTTCCATGGCTGAAATAAATTTAACCCTGGATTGAGAGGGAACTGCATAACAGTAATTCCCCAGGAACACCCACTAGTCTCCCACAGTACTGTGCTACCCAGTTCACTAGATCTTTGTAGGATTTCCTCCTTTATTGCATATGTTTCTATATGAATAATAATACACCTGAGTTTCCCTCTTACACCCAAAGGGTGCTGAGACTGAGCTTGATGAGCTCCCAAAATATGTAGGGTATCTGCCAGGAGCCCAGACCACTTTGCAAGGTGTTGTTCCAGAATAGTTGCACAATTTCTTAATTCTAGCCTTTCTGGTATCCCTATAATCCTTCAGTTCTTTCATCTGAAGTTGCCCCTATATCAGTTTGCTTTTCACTAACTTCTTTGAGTTTTGCTTCAAGATCTGCCACCCTTTATCTCAGGTCAGTGCTCTCTTTTTGCATCACAGCAAGCTCATCTGAATGTTTGAGTAGGAGCTGGCCAATCTCTTTCATATGCTTAGGGGAGACACCAGTATAAGTGCCGAACATAGATAGCATTGATCTTTTGGATTTCCTGGAGAATCTGTAAGAAAGCAGAGTGCTGAGTGTGTCTAGTTATAGTCCAGGTTGCCCACTAGCTGTGTTTCACTGGCATACATATTCTGAGGATATCCCCAACAGCTGCTCACACCCTTTGTAGTTATGAGGGCAATTCTTCTGTTTTCTTACTTTCTGGACATCAAAGTGGTCTCACTCAATGCTTGACTCAAATCAGCCAAAATGGTCTCTAAACTTGGCTCTTTTAATTCTTAGCTCTCTGTTTGTCCATGTGAGTTATCAGGACCATGTTTCCCCTCAGCAAGTCATACCAGAAGTTCTATTTCTTTTAATTATCAAAATCATTTAGAGAACAATTACAGTTGCAAAATTAGACATATGACAAGAGTAACTATGTGTGAGGGGTGGCAGAGCATGACACAGCAGATACCATTGTTGTCTTACAGTAAGGTATCCTGGTTGGATTCTCAGCTCTGCAGAGTCTGCATGTCCTCCCTGTATTTTCATGGGTTTCCCCAAGTACTCTGATTTCCTATCACATTTCAAAGGCAATGCAGTAGGTGAATTAGGTGCCTTAAAGTAGCTGTGAGAGTGTGATTGTGTATCTGTGGTATTGAAAAACAACCATGGCAGGGCTAGCCACCAAGCAGTGTGAACATCATCTCTGGATGATTCTCAGTGTTGAAGTGATACCCCAAGCCAGTAGCCAAAAAATAGGAAAAAGGGGTTGTGGATGACTGAATAAGTCAAAAATCAAACACTAAAGTCATTTCATTAAGCTAGGGATAACATGGCCTAGCTTTTCTACATAAAGGAACACTGAACAACAGATTCTGATGGTGCATACGGATGACACATTCCACCTTCTCTGTTAGCTACCTTATATATTTGGTAAGCTATAGATTCTACTTACTCAGCAACTTACCTTTCCTTTTGTCCATCACTCATAAAAAAATCCTTGTGCCTATTCCACACATGCTGAATTCTGTCACTGATGGTTGGCACAACTATTTTCTTCTGGAAGGCAAATCTAATCATCTGTCAGTTTTTTAGGAAAAATGTTTCCTTGTATTTCCCATGGACAATCCATATAGTATCTTCAAACCACATCATCATGTTCTTAGACCCTCTTTATTGTACTTTTCTAGATGCTGGGAAATCCTGTGAGATACTTAAAACCTTCTATATTGTTCCCATTTTAGCCTCCCTTCCATTTAGTTAATTTCCTGAAAATTTATTAGCAATAATTCCTTATTAACTGAAACTCTAATCCCAGGCTGTTTTAGGATTTACCCTTGTCTCCTCCCCCATTTTTTTATTTATTTAGTTTTTTTTTGCTGTATGAAATTTTTAGGAAGTCTGCTTTACATATCTGCAACTCTGTCTCTGCAATGATTGTAAGATGGGATAACTTATGGTGATTTCTCTTCAAAACATTATACATGAGGAAAAAAAATCAATAAAAATGGGATTTTAAAAAGCTGACAAAAGTACCCTAATGAGACTGTGTTTGAGTGGAATGATGTACCTCCCGACAAGCAGCATAACTTATCTCATTAATTGGCACTACTGTCTAGAATGAGAGTGTAGAACACTGACAATGAGTATAGAACACTGACAATTATCAGAAAATTCAAAGATATGTCTTCACCCTAAAATGTACAACATACTCAGCAGTCAAACATACTGAACCAATGTGCTTTCCTACCCTTGGGAGAGCAGTCAAATTCTGAATCTAACTTCCGTGAGCCTTTCAAACTTGCTATCACGACAACATGACATTTTGTAGTAGTAGTTGTAGTAACATTAATAATAATTTTATTTTTTTATTAATTTATTAACATAGTACGTGAATTAGTCTTCCGACCCTTTTCAACCAGCAGATTAGCAGATAGATTACATTCAATAGATTACAGACCCTCTATGGCAGAATGGAGATTCTGTATGACTGAATGTCCTGTAACTGCTGTGCTTACATAAAAAAAAACGTTAATGTGAAACTACCTGTCAGAACCTTGCTTTGCCAGGAACTGCTGAAACAATTCCTGCACTGCATGCAGCACAAACAGATAAATGGGAGCCTGGTTTACATTACTACTGCTGCATATTCATAACCAGACTACAGGAAAGGCAGGCTTAGTGCACTCTGTACTGTGGCAAAGATGTCATATTGTTTTGATAAAGAATGGTGAAATAGCCTCCCTGGAGAAGGAGTTCACGTTCTGATTAATACATACATTTTTTATGTGCACACAGCTTTGTTTAATCCATTAACAAACTATTCATCTTTGTATTCTGAATGACTGCATGTAGTAATTCCATTCATCTACTCTTGGTTATAATGACTTTGTTCCTTGCTTAGTATAGCAAGTACTTTTTTCTGGTTTACTGCCTATGGCTGAAAGTTAATTGAACTACTATATATTATTTGCACCTGGATCTGGGCTACAGTACGTGACTGCCTGATGCTTCCCCTGTCTCTCCTAGAAAGTGATTGCTACATACCATCGTTCTGAAAGTCAGTACTTAGGGTGTAAGATGCAAGTATTATTTTGAAAAAAAAATGCTTGACTGTTTGAATTAATGACAGCTGATTTAACAAATGGCTTAATGTTGCCAATTTCCCCATTTTATGGCTTCCATTAGTGAAACACAAGGAGTTACTTGAAAATAATCAGATCAGTCAGATGCCAAAAATTAAGCCTCTATGCAAAACAAGAAGATAATGAATCCACCAGAATGTTCCATCATGCAGAGTTTGTGTTGTCTTCTGCCTGTTGTAAAAGAGTGGAAACCCGCAGGGGATCTAAATCTTGTAAATACTAATATTTACATTATAAGGGATTCTAGGAATCAGTCTGTAAAATATGCTACATGCCTACAAACAAAAAGCAAATGAGTGTTTCATGCCTGCAGTGTGCCATTTAAATGGCCTTTCTTCTATCTCCCTCTGTAGCTCGACTGTAACATGACAGGGCTAATGGCCTTCTGTTTCTGCACTGTAGGTTTCTGAAGGATTAACTAACTGAACACCTTTTGGCCTACGGTGCTCAGCTGCTTTAGAAAGACTTCCATATTCTCATTATGCGTATGAAATACTAAAACAGTTCTCTGTTCCATCTTAAGGCATCCGCGCATTCAAGCGAATAGCTCTGACTTAATCCTGCTGACAGTAATTGGAGTGAGTTCATCCAGTACCATTACTTCCAAATGACTTGACTCTTTGTCATGTGTAAAGCGATCCACTGTAGGTGCTCAAAAATACTAGTGCTTCGCACAGCTAACTACCCCCTGCAGTAATCAACCTCAGATACAACCATTCAGAATAACTATTACTTGCTCTCATCACTTCATTAAGACTTCTTTGTCAGGTGGTTATTTCAGTTCCCAGTTTAAACCAAAATGAAAAATTCAAACTCTAGATACAGATATTGACAATGGTTACACATTTTAGATAAACTCACTCTGAATACTTGCATGCAGTGGTCCTTTTATTAAAACTCATTATCTACAAAACAAAATAAAGTTCTAAGATAATTTATCTAAAAATAAAAGGGGCTTGTAAGGAAAAAAGAGAAATAAGATATACTGTTTAAGTGCACTCAATGCATATAAACAGCATATGGTGGATTATGGTACGTAAGGCTTAGATATAACTGCAATAACAAAATCAGGCAGCAAATGGAAATTATAACATACTGTAAAGACTACTGCACCAGACAGTATCACCAACTTTTGCCATTAGATCTGCAAACATTTTGAAAAAAAAAATGCATTGTTCAATGTGGCATTACAATGAAATAAATTCTCACTGGAACACTGGGACCAATGCTGTTAACAAGAAAATTAATAAATAAATAAAATACCAGTGGTTAGTTGCTCTGGTGGCATAAAGCCCCAACTATGGCCCAGGTGACCCAGGTTTAATTAACAACTAGGGTGACTGACAGCCTGATGAGGGGATGTGCCTGTCCTGGGGGTAGGGTTGGTGGTATGTGGGTATCTTCCTACAACAATCCTTGGTGGAAGTCAAGGACATTGTTTGAAGGGGGCATGGTCAAAGGGAGAAAATTGGCTTGGATGAGCTGCGGCACAGGTGGAGCAATACACCGCTCACTTACATTGTACACCCACCCAGGCTATACCACATTACCAAATGGGAGAGGGGAAAATTGGAAAGGTCATAAGTGACCCCCCCCCCCACTGGATGGCTGTTTTGACATGCCAAGCCACCAGTAGCCTAGGAATCCGTGACCAACCCTAGCAATACCAGATAAGTCTGTGGTGACAAGGAGCGAGCTGGTAAACCCAGCACAGGTAGTGCACAGGGACTGGACTGGCAGTGATGGAGCTCAGAGAGCAAAACAAAAAACATTATTGGTTAAAATGGTCTTGCAGCGCAGAGACTAAGAGCATACTTAAGAACACTGGGTACACTCTGCACTCTGGGAAGAGTTGCAAGTAGAAGAAAAGGTGCAAGGATCTTTTGTCTCCTACAGCCAGTACAGAGGAAAAGAGTGAAAGAAGTGTGAAAAATAAATTTCACTACATACTAGAATGAGACTGAGTGTAGAACACTGACAATGGGTGTAAACCCTAACAATGAGTGTAGACCACTGACAATGAGTGTAGAATACTGACAATGATTGTAGAGCACTGACAATGAGTGTAGAATACTGACAATGAGTGTAGAACACTGGCAATGGGTGTAGAACAGACAATGAGTGTAGAATACTGACAATGAGTGTAGAACACTGACAATGGGTGTAGAACAGACAATGAGTGTAGAATACTGACAATGAGTGTAGAACACTCACAATGAGTGTAGAACACTGAGAATGGGTGTAGAACACTGACAATGAGTGTAGAATACTGACAATGAGTGTAGTACACTCACAATGAGTGTAGAACACTGAAAATGGGTGTAGAATACTGACAATGAGTGTAGAACACTCACAATGAGTGTAGAACACTGAGAATGGGTGTAGAACACTGACAATGAGTGTAGAATACTGACAATGAGTGTAGTACACTCACAATGAGTGTAGAACACTGAGAATGGGTGTAGAACACTGACAATGAGTGTAGAACACTCACAATGAGTGTAGAACACTCACAATGAGTGTAGAACACTCACAATGAGTGTAGAACACTGAGAATGGGTGTAGAACACTGACAATGAGTGTAGAATACTGACAATGAGTGTAGTACACTCACAATGAGTGTAGAACACTGAGAATGAGTGTAGAATACCGACGAGTGTAGAACACTGACGATATCAGAAAATGCAAAAATATGTTTGCACCTTACAATGTACAGCAATGGTGGTTTTAGATTAATAAAAAGTGAGGAAAAATGTAGATAAAAAATAGTAGGTAGACTATAATTTACATACTGTTAGGGAAGTTCCCATGGCATCATATCTCAAGATTTAAACTTGAAAAGCACAATGCTATTCAATTCAGCAGCACCCTATACTGGTCCCACAACCTATTGCCTAATCCCTCATTTCTTTAAGTGAAAAGCAAATAAAAAAGGACTTCTGCAAATCTTACAGGATGTTTCCTGCAATACCCAATCTGCACACACATCCTCCCCCCAAAAAAAAGCTCTTCAAGTGTCAGACATTTTTCATTCTTCATCAGTCTTCAGCATGACACTACAAATAACATGAAATATGCTTTGCCAACTTAAAATGAATGTAGTTTTCCATTCAGTCCATCCACACTCTTTGATTCACATATAACTCCTAAAGTGGCCCTATGAACAGCCACTGCCATCTCTGGAGTTAACTAAGTAAGTAAAAAATGGAAGTAGATTGTTAAGCCTTCCTTTTGCATCACTCACACACCTAGGAAATTTTAGAGTTGCCATTTAGACTACTGGATGTCTTTGAGAGAAAACTCACATGACATGCACGCAGACTCCACACAGCAGGCACACTCTTTATTTATTTATTTTTGATTGGTTGATTGATTGATTGATTGATTGGCATTTGTTTACTGGAAAAGTCTGACTGAGTGCAAGTGCCCTTTTTCAGTGAAGGCCTTGTGATAAAAGCTCCAAGGTATCATATTTAGTGCAATCAACAGTTACAATAACAAATTTAATAATGCAGTTTCAGTGAATACACATCATAATAGTCAATATAATACAGTTTGTATTCATATTCAGAAACATTAAATTGACAAGCCTTGTATTGAGACTTTACAGGTAGAAGAGTCATGTATAAGATAGGTAAGAGTAATTCATTAAATACAATAAAGAGTTAGGTGTTAGAGGAGAAAAGCAAGTCTGAATGTTAAAAGAGAAGAAAAGCAAGTCTGAATGTTAAAAGAGAAGTAGTGATGGAATAGTAATTTCATTGTGCTAGTTGGAAGTAGGTATAGTAGTTTAAGACATACAATAACGAGAGGTATGGAAGACATTTTAAAGTTGTTTTTTCATGGAAATGGGATTTTGGAAAAAAGAGAAGTAATTTATTTTTGGGGGGATTTAGTAGCAGGTGATTATCCTGTAGCTAACCTTCAACAGCCTTAATGGCATATGGAGTAATTCTCTGAATATGTACAGTATTAGATTGTTGGAAATGAATATTAGGGTAGAATCATCAGTGTATTGTATGAGGGAAGCTTGCTGAGATAATTTATGTAAATTGTTAGTGAATATATTAAAGAATAGAGGACTGAGAATGGAACCCTGTAGCACACCAGTATTGACAGGAAGGAAAGAAGGAAGGGAGAAACAGTGGAGCCATTTAATAGACAAGTAACTATCATTTAGTAATTGTTAAACCACAGTAGTGTGGGTTGTGATAGCCCAAGGGAAGACTATTGGTATAGGAGGTTTAAGTGAGAGACTAGATCAAAAGCTTTAGAGAGATCAAGGAATACAGAGAAAACAAGTTTTCCTTTGTCTCTGGCTTTGTTAATAGTATCTGTGAAAGTTAATAAGGCTGTGGTACTGCTGTGTATGAGTCTAAAACCATGATGCGTGGGGGCAGGAGCTTTTCCTGAAGTATATGTTGAAGAACTTGCTTGTGAATGCACTTCTTCAAAATTTTTGAGAAATGGGGATAATATGGCAATAGGTCTGAAACTGGTTATATCAGATGAGGTTCCTCCTTTATGAAAGGGGATGATGCAGAATTTTTTTTTCTATAGAGAAGCAACATATAATTCCTTGATAAATCTGTTAATTAAAAGAGACACAGGTTAGGCTATGGGACAGGCAGCCATCTTGAGATTTTCTGTTGGGTTATTATCTACTGAAGTAGAACTGGGTTTCAGTTTGAGAAGTAATGGTTTGATGTAGAAGGTTGGGATGAGTTTTAGGGTGAAAAGGTGGGGGGGGTTGCTGTCTGAGGAGATGGCGTGTCAGGATTGCTGGAAGGAAAATCTTTAATAAGGTCTTTAACCCTTTCTATAAAATGTGTCTTAAATTGAGCAGCTATTTCAGAGGAAGTGTTACTTGGGTCATGATTAGGGATGGTGGATGTTCTATGGAGTAATATATTAATATTACAAGATGACCAGTATATATTATTAGTAGATGACCAGAATGTTTAGAGTTGGAATACTGATTTAGTATGGGGTACTGAAGTGGATCTTCTTGTCTGTGATAATCTGTCTTTTAGTACAGTTACGTAGTTCTTTAAAGTATTGTAGGTTTTGGGGAGATCTATATTTTAAACATTCTTCCCAAGCCCTATCTCTTTCATACATTAGTTGCCTACTTTGAGTGGATAACCAAGGAGTAGGGTTATTTTTCATTCTTTATGCTCTAGCTGCAGACAGACTATTACGGGTTTTCAGAAAAAATTAGTTAAATTTGTGTTAAACTTCTTTGGGTGGAATATTTTTTCAGGATATACCAGTTAAAGGAGCTTAGAATTCTGTTAAATGTATCAGGGTTAAAATTAGTGAGGTTACGGGAAGTTCTAAGCAAGTGCTGTTTAACATGATGGGTACCAAGCCAGTTTGCATATAGAAGGAGGAGGTCACTGATGGAATCAGACAGGGTGCTACTGGAGAAGCTGATTTGGTGCCACTATCCGGGAATCAAACTAGAACCTCTTGCCGTGAGACGACAATGTTACCCATTGCACCACTGTCTCACCCTCTGGTACTATTGGCTTAAAGCTTACTCCATCAGATGCTGCTCCATTAATTACACTAAGACAACTACAGACAATGACAGAAGATTTGGAAGGACTGTTATGAAACACACATTGGCTACTGAAGGCATGTGAAAGTACACATTGTCAGCTTGTTAGATGTCCTTCTATTCACATGTTGCAGTATTCATAACAGTAGAGAGTTGCTGCCAGCAGTGCCACCTTCTGGCCAGTATACCAAAGTTTTTGTTCCTGGAGGGTACGTGTGACGTCCCTTGTCAGGGCCATAAACTGACGTAGGATATAAAGGTGACCTCTACATGCACCCTCCTCAGAATTTTCCTGCTGCAGTGAACACCAGACTCCTGTTTGCCAGTTCTGAAAGCAGATCACATTTCAGTTGACTGTTAAAATTTCGAGATCAGACAACCGTTTCATCCTACTGATACAGATAAGTGTCCTGTTGGGTTTTTTCATTGCCTTTGATTATTGTTATGTCAGCAAGAAAGGGGAAGTGTGCATGTGGGAGACAAATTCCTCACAAGGATGCACATGAGAAGTGTGTTTTTTGCTTAGGCGAGGCCCATGAACATATGTCCTGCCCCATTTGCAAATCTTTCATTCCTTAAACCCTTTGCAGCTGTCTTGCTGCACTAAAATTGTATTTAGAAAATCAGAGACTCAGACATCTTGTGCTCAATATGGAAGGGGGAGTAGGCCCATCCAAACAGCCACTGAGGAAGAAGGCCAAAAAAGTTAGGCCGGAATCCCTTGCTGCACCTCAAGTGTCTGAGAAGGCTCTTGAGGCTGATGAAAGCCCGGCATCTTCCCAGACATCAGTTTCCAAGCTAGGCCTGGGAAACACTATGGAAGCTGGAGTGGCGGAAACCTTTAGTACGTCCACTGAGGCTACTCAGCCATCAGATCTGGATTGCAGAGGGGAACCACGACTCAGTCTATTGGAGGGCCTAGATCCTTCTCTCCCACCTAGACAAATGTCTGCTCCGATTCTCTCTCCACTGACTACTCCTTTAAAGAAAAAACAAAAAGTTAAACACACTAAAATCCAATCAGTTCCTGGATGGGAAGTTTTCTCTCAGAGCCTTTTTAAGGCTTTAAAGGCCCTACACAAACACAGCAGGCCCCACCCCAATACTCGAACTACTTTACAGGTTTCAGAGGAAGACTACTTCTCTTCAGAGGAATCCTTTTCATATGAATCCCAAAAAGAGTCCACAAAAGATTTCATCACCCCAGAGGAAGAGGACTCCATTACTCCTGAATCTTCAGGGGAAGAAATTATCTTTGGGGACACAATCTCCCTCATGAGGGAGCATTTCAAATGGCAAGCATCTGAAGTTTCTGATACCAAAAAAAGATACTTCGAGCTTTTGCAGATGGAGCAACCCTCTCTTTCAGCAGTGGCTCCCTTGCTATCTGCCTTTCAGGATGCCTTCTGGCTGCTTCACAGTCCCATGACTCTCAGCCACCAGCTGCTTAATGTCCAGACCATTTTTACAAGGGCCCTCAGGATACCCAATACCACTTTAGGAACCCTCCAGCAGACCTAGCAGTTATTGCTGTCTCTGCTGATAAATCATCCTGGCAATTACCTTTGCCTGCTCTTTATCCCACAGACAAAGACAGCAAATTTGTGGACAGACTAGGGAAGAAAGTCTATACCGCTTCTATTCTGGCTATTAGAGCTCTCAACTACCAAACACATATAGCTAAATATGTCTTAGATACCACTTCCAAGGCCTCCATATTACTATCTGAGGCACCAGACTCTCCCATTAAAACTCAAATTAACACCCTTCTTTCCACTGCTTCCCAAGTAACTAGGCACTCAATAAAGTGCAGTTATGATGCTGTGGAAGCCTCATCTAAGGCTGCTGCATCTGAATCAGTCTTGAGGCGATATTCTTGGATGAGACTACAACCCCTGCCCATGGATGTGCAAACAAAATTGCTGGATGCACTCCTGGATAATAAGACCCTCATTGGCCAAGCCTCAGCTGGACTCCTTAGGTCCCATCAAGAAAAGGTTAAGAAACTTCAGAATTTTAAAAACCGCCTGGTGTCTCCTATACCCAGATATCAGAGGAATTATCCACAGAAACCTTCCTTTGTTAGAAGGCAGTCAGCACATACTACTCCACAGTCTAAAGGATGTAAGACAAGCCAGGAAAAGCTCTACTCCTGAGTTTCTAACAAGTTCTTCTACTGCCCCCTTTTGAGGCCAGTCTGACCAGTCCAGACCTCCTCCTCTGTGACTACCCTCCCTTGCACCAAAACACGTCACTATCACTCCATCCACCCTCTCCCTTCCCTCCTGATGGATTATTACATCAGAACAATGGGTTCTCTCCATCAGTCAGTCAGGCTATGTCATGACTTGGTGGATGATACCACCCTTCTGGGGTATCCCTCAACCACCTGCAAACTAAATCCACCTTTTCCCTCCTATCATTCAGCAGCTTCTTGTTCAAGGTACCATAGAACTGGTACCACACCACCAAAGGAACAGGGGGTTTTACTCCAGAATGCTACTGGTAGCAAGGAAGGATAGCCCTTGGAGGCCAATCCTAGACTTATTTTATCTAAATCTATTTCTCAAATTTCCCAGTTTCAAAATAATTACCTTACCCCTCCTCTTACCACTAATTCCAACTCAAACTTTCATGGTAGACCTGCACTTAAATGATGCCTACCTACACATCCCCATACACCCAGAATACAGGAAATACCTCCGATTTGCAATAGGCTTCTGCCATTTGCAATTCTCAGCCTTGCCCTTTGGACTCTCTATTGTACCCCGAGTATTCACAAAATGTCTGGCCCCCATCATTGCCCACTGCAAGACTCAGGGTATTCAGATATACCCATACCTGAATGACCTACTCATTCTTTATCAGGACCCCAAACCCTCCTATTACATCTACAACAGCTAATATCCACCTTATCTCTGTTAGGGTTCACCATAAACCATGAAAAATCTCACCTGATCCCCTCTCAAAGCCTAGTTTTCCTGGGTTGCAGGATCAGAACAGACACAATGAAAGCTTTAATTCCAGATCAAAGACTCCTAGACCTTTGTCTATATTTTCAAAGAGTCCTTTCCCACTCCTCCTTGCCAGCTCGAGAGATTTTATGAATTCTAAGACATATAGCATCACTCATACCCATGCTGCCTTTGACAAAACTTCATATGAGAAAAATCCAGTGGGTCCTGAAAAACCTATGGAGTCAGCACTCCCAGCCCCTGGACACCCCCCTCCCCTTACTTCAATGTCTGAAGAAGGAACTCCGGTGGTGGATCTCAGCTCTTCAACTCAACCAAGGGATCCACCTTCAGATCCCATCCCCGTACAACAGGTCTCCACAGATGCCTCCAACTTGGGATGGGGGGCAGTGCTACTTACAAGCCAAAAACAACTCTCAGTGCAGGGAACATTGTCCAACTCAAGACTAAAGGACCACATCAACATCAAAGAAATGAGGGCCTTACACTTGGCCCTGCTAAACCTCAAATCTGTCCTTCTTCCAGGAAACCTGGAAGTAATCACAGACAATATGACAGTCCTGTGGTACATCAACAAGCAGGGGGGAACAAAGTCCTACCCTCTGTGTAGCCTAGCAATCCAGATCTGGAGCCTAGCAGTATATCTCCACATTAATCTGCTAGCTGTCTATATCCCTTCCACATAGAATGTCATGGCAGACTACCTGAGCAGAACTTTAGCTCCAAATCATGAATGGATGCTTCACATGGAAGTATTTTTAGACATAATCCACAGGTGGGGTATTCTACAAGCAGATCTTTTTGCCTCCACCCAGAACAGACAGATGCCCAAATCCTGCACATGGAATCCACATCCACAAGCATGGAAAGGGACACCTTCTCCTTCTCTTGGAGGGGAATGTACCTATATGGCTTCCCCCCACTCACACTAATTCAGAAAGTCCTTCTGAAAATACAGAGGGACAACCCATAAATCCTACTGGTGACCCCCTTTTGGCCAAGACAGCACTGGTTTTCCCCTCTTACACTTACTAGCCAAGGGCAATCACCACAGGTTACCCCACCAAATAGACGTACTCACACAGGACAGGAGATCCTTACTACACCCTCAGGTAGACAATCTGAAATTAACCTTATGAGTGATAGGGTTTTAATCCCCTATAGACACCTATAGTCAGAGGATGTACTCAATGTTATGCAGGAGGCCAGGAAAACCTACCACTAGGAGAAACTATGTATCCAAATGGAACAGATTCTCTTATTGGTGTCAACGGAAAAAACAGGACCCTCTAACTACCTCTATACCTATGGTCCTTTCCTATTTGTGTGAGATACTGCACTCAGGACTAACATTCATCCATCAAAATGCATTTATCTGCCATCTCTGCCCGTCTGCCAATCTCCACTCTTCTGGCTTCTAGGCTGGTGGTCAAACTTTTCCTCAAGGGTGTGCTTCACCTCAGGCCTCCCAGGAAACCTATCCCTCCCCCTTGGGATCTGAACTTTGTACTAGAAAAACGTATATTGCCACCCTTTGAACCAGCTTATTCAGTATCCCTAAAGCTATGCACACTGACAACAGTTCTGTTGGTGGCTTTTACATCCACCAGGAGGGTATCAGAGATGTAAGCCCTCATGGTTACCTCTCCTTACCTTATTTTCCACAAGGATAGAGTTGCCCTAAGGACCAACCCTTCTTTCATGCCGAAGGTGGTTAATGAACTTTCACTAAACCAGACCATCAATCTGCCAGATTTTTACCCTCAACCAAAAAATCCTCAGAAAGGACTCTCCATTCCTTGGAAATCCACAGACAATTGAGGTACTAATTAGACAAAACCAAACCTATCAGAAAATCAGATCAACTTTTCATCTCCTTCCATCCCAGAGCTCTAAGGAAGGCAGTCTCCAAGCAAACCATTTCCTCATGGATTTCAAAATCCATTACCCTATGCTACTTCTTCCATGGATAATCCCTGCATGGACAAGTCAGAGCTCACTCTACCAGGGCAGAAGGAACTGACTATGCTTCCATCCTGGAAGCTGCCACTTGGACTTCTGTCCACACCTTCACCATACATTACAAACTGGACCTAGTCTCTAGAGCTAGGGCAGGGTTTGCCAGGTCTATCCTCCAAGGGTTCATTGACCAGGGAACCCAATCCTCCACCCAAAACCATCCCTAAAAACTCTGGTACTCTCCCTACTGTTATGAATACTGCAACATGTGAATAGAAGGACATAGAATAGTTGTGTAAGAGCTTACCATAACCTTAGATGTCCTCCTCTTCCATATTGCAGTATTCAATCCCCCCACCTGCCCCTCTACCTTTAACTTCTTGCTTGCCATTCTGACTTGGGGGGACATTACTTGATACCCCCCATGTCTTCACTACACACAAACCACCTACCCCCCTGACTCTAGCCTGCATGTAATTCCGAGGGTCCCCTTGGGACACTTCTACCCATATGACTACTACTGTATGCAGCGGTTCATTCTGAGGAGGGTGTGTGCAGGCATCACCTTTATACCCTACATCAGTTTATGACCCTGACAAGGGACATCACACATACCCTCCAGGAACAAAGACTTTGGTATACTGGCCGGAAGGTGGCACTGCTGGCAGCAACTCCCTACTGTTAGGAATACTGCAACATGGAAGAGAAGGACATCTAATGTTATGGTAAGTTCTTACACAACTATTCTTTCTTTTTAAATTATTGAATAAAGTAGAGGCTTAAGCCACCAGTGACCATTGTGTGCACAATAACAGTTTGTTAAGGTAATTTGTTCACTAAGTTTAGTGGAAGTTTGTAATAATAAGATTTGTAAGTACTGCTTTCTGTACCTTTTAAACACATTGGCAAGTTACATAACAAAACAAATTAGCATTTTCATTTAAATCATCATTTTGCAATTCTAAGTTCCCCTTGGTGTGGGAATCCTCATTCCTAAACAGAATAAATACTCCCATTTTTCCCCAAAGCCAACAGCACCAACTGCTAACAGATCCTGTTAAATAAAATTCTGCATATTTATCAAAATAGCCCCTATACATAATCACACAGAGAGATGCCAACCAATCAAAAATATGGATCTTGTCACTGGCTCCGTGGTCATTAATGTTCAGTATACTGATTAATCTATTAGACTAGGCATATATACTGCATTCTCGTGCTGGTGGTGTTATTAATTATTCCTGTACTGTAACTAATAAAATACTTATGACAGGTGCTTCCCACTTTCTGAGTCCTACACCTGGAATCAACTCATCTACAATGGAATATATTCAGAATTCCAAGTCAGTACACATAAATATTTAAAAATGAATGCAAGCTGTATTTCATGCAACCCATCTCCTAAACAACAGTGTGCATATATTTTGCCGGATCTCTTACTGCACAATATGTATTTTAATACCCTAATGAACAGATTTCCGGATATCTGCACATTGCATTAAGCAGTGTATTATGTTTCTTCCTAAAACATGAGGTTACACCAGTTAATGTAATCTGTGGCACATTAATAACCTATATGTGCTAGACTGAATAACATTGCACTGTATAGTTGTAATATGTATGTGATTAATTACTGCTTAGGGCCCTGGTAGTGGCTTTAAAGAGCTTGTTAAGATTAACATATTTGCATGACCATAACGTGCCTAAATAAATGTACTGAACCCTTGTTTCTACCTGAACACAGTTAAGCACAACAGCTTGCTTTTTTCCCTACAAGAGAGGCTCGAAAAGGGCTGTCCTCGAGATGCTTTGCAATTGTGAGACAGAAAGTTTTGTGATGACCTAGTTCCATCATCAACAATTTTTATTAGTGTTACATAAAAAAAAGTTGTGAAAGGCATCCACATCTGTATATTTTACATATTTTACTTAAGTTTTTATTACATACTCCCCCAATCCATTAGAGGTCAGTAAAGAATAAAATGTTGTCATACAGAGAGTGTAAAGTGATACAAAAGGCAGTGGAGTCTAGGAAAATGACTGTGGCCAAAATATGCAGTGTATTCAGTGTATTTTACATCACTCAAACATAGTGCATATCTGAGGTGTTACTAATTTAATATCATATGGTTCCTAACAAAAGTGACTATACAAGCTAAGTACCGGGGTGGTAGGCATTGCAAAATACGTCATATTTTATACCTGGACTGAGACCTTCCAATAGGTAGCTAAGGCTATTATTAGTTAGAGTTTATTTATTTATTTATTTATTTATTTATGTAGTTGGATTTATTGACAGGGAAATAACACTGATCCTTCCCAACCATTTTCAGGCTCACCCCAGGTATACACAAAATTACCAAACAGATCAAAAATAATATGCAGCAGTCACAGTATAATACCATTATCAGACAGAATATACATTTTAAATAATTACCAATACTAGTAATCACAGTATATCTGTAACATTGTTACAAAGAATATGCATTTTAAACCACTGCAATTACAAAATAATACACACAAAACATATGCTGAGAAATGGAATTTTAGGGTAGATTTTTGTGATTCTGTTCTTAAGGTGTGTAGTTTTTGGTTGCCAGAATTAAGATCTTAATCTTAATTAAGATTAATCTTAAATCTTAGGTTCATAGGTAGGTACTAGGCTATCTGCTGAAGGCATTTATAAGCCTAGCCAGAATGTGTTGGCTTTCGTCACCCTCTTAAATTAGTTCCCTGTGCCTCTGTCCAGTAAAACCACTGAAGTGATCCCCTGGGTAAACTTTCTGTTTCCCATCCACTCGTCAAGGTTCCTCTTGAAGAGTGTTAGTGAGGAGCTCTGCCTAATGTAGATTGGAATCTTGTTCCAAAGCATGGGAAGTCTCTGGGACAGGAATCTATCCCTCCAGCACGTCCTATTTATTGTTGTGGTGAGGTTTAGATCGTTAGAGCGTGTGGCTCGAGGGGATATTGTTTTCTTTAGGTGGAGCATGTCCATTAATTCTGGCTTGGACATGGCCTTGTATGTCAGGCAGAGATCACCTCTGAGTAGGCGGAATGCAACCGAGTACAGCTGGAGTTTCTTCAGTCGAGCTGCATCGGGCATTTTATTCTTAATCTTTATCTTATTCTTAATCTTAATCTTAAAATGTTAAGAATTTTTTTTAGTTTTTAAGCAATTTCATTATGGTTAAATATTATCTCTTTTTTGTAAAGTTTGTAAATGTTTATCTTTGGAACTTTTTTTCCCCAGGGCCTCCACTGAAAATGGGGCATTGGCTCAGCTGGACATTCCCAGTAATCAAATGTAAAATAAATAAATAAAATAAATAAGACGGAATTTAAATGTCAGAGAAATTTAGCAAATATTGTAATAGATTTTGTCTGTCTGGAGGTGGTGGTCCAGAGTTTTGGGTCAAAAATAGAGAAGATATGCTCAGTGGAGTGCAGTTTTGAATGAAGGCCTGAAGTTTAGAGGTAAATGCAGGAACAGATCAAAGGTCATGAGAAGCGGTTTTGTCATGCTGTCTACTCAGTAGGAACATAGAAACAATACTAGCAAAATGATCACAGGGACTTTAAGATGCTTAGCCAGATATAGATATAAGTAGATGCACATAAAAAAAGTTCTTGCCTCTCTATACAAGCACTTAACAGTGCTCATGTCCCAAATCAAACAGGGCACTACAGATAACCTTGCTGTAAATTTATATCTATCCATCCAATTATGAAGACTAGCCTTAAAGGCAGGAAAAGTAGCTTTTTGCTTGACCTGTAGTAGTAACTTATCAAATAGACTGGGAATAGGTTAAGTAGAAATGTATCCCTCCAGTGAGTCTGGCTTATTTATTGATGTAAAGTTAAGTCCCTAGTACTGGTGTTTATAGAGACAATTTTTTTTGAAAAAATAAGAGGTCGAATAGCATTTGGCCTGCCATGGCTCAAAATGCAAGACACGGGTCACTTCAATGAAAACGGCATTGCTTGGGGAAAAAAAACATGCAACAAACACTGCACAACAGTAGCGCAAGAAGAAATTAACTCATTCCCTCCAATACAGCTCTTTTGTGTGTGTACTGTTAACTCACAGTGGGTGTGGCTTCAGCCTTTAAAAATGAAGTTATCATCTTACAGGTCTAACAAATACTCATTGAAAGAGGTCAAATATCAATGCAAATGTGTTTGGCAACATGTATGCTTCAAGATAAAATATTCTGATACCTTGTATTTAACATTGTTTTGCAATTAGTAATGTAAATATGAACAAGCAATATTTGATGCCTAATGGTGCAGTAGTAGATAACTGCAGAAACACCTGGAGGTGGACTCGGCTGTAATGAGGTGATACCATTCAGTCAGCTATGTTCATGGTTAATTCAGCAAATGATTGGCACTTTTTCCTTAGACACACCCCTCTCATGCTCCAGTCATGCCTGATCTATTTGTACCAATAAGACAGACTTCTCAACCCTAAAGAACACTCATCTGCAAGCCATAAGGTATCCCCACCTAGGGAGAATTTATATTATAAATAAAGCTAATAGCCTGGACAATACCCTAGATCTGAGGAAGTCTTCTTACATAGAGTGAGTGTTCCTAATGTGCCCCTGAAAATAAAACCTATTGGATGCTGCTAAAATACAACTTTGACTGAAACAAGACAAAACAAGTTCTGAAGTATATTTTAAAGGGGATCTGATTAGGCTCATATGAAACTTCTATGCATTAAGTGCTGCTGCTGCTGTTTTAACAGTTTGCTTTGAATTTTTTTTTTTTTGGGGGGGGGGTATCGTAAAATGGATGCTGCGATTCACCCAAACAGAAAAGAAGAATCAGCAGCATTATGCACCTAGCCCTGACACATGGCTGAATCAGACTGAAAATGTAGAGCTAGAAAGCAAACAAAAGTGTTCATGGAGAATGCATTTCTGAAAGAAATGTCCTCCTTAAAAGACCAGTGTACTCAGTCTTCATCTGTAGGCCAGTACATGGCCAACATAGAGATATGAAGTCAGAAACATCCAACTTCACAACAAAAGTTCTTTCCACTGAGTGCTGTATTGCATCAAACATACCTGAATTATGCTAACATAAATGAAAATTTAACAAAGTATTTGAAATAAGCAAACTGAGAGGCTAGTTCTCCGAAATAGTACTGTAATGTTCAGATTGTTTAAGAATGAAGAAGAGCAAATGCTGAGAAGTCTATATCAGAAACTAAACAAAAATATTGTTGGATATTCTATGCAAAGCATGGCATATGTGATGAAGACAGTGGACCATTCTTTGTGTCCTAAGTTATCACCAAATGACCCTCTAACAGATCCATTGTCTGCTAACCTAGTATGGTAAAGATTATTTGCAGAAATTCAAGCAGTACAAGTCAGTGTTATAAAGTGTGTGTGTGTGTGTGTGTCATGAATCACAGACAACATCCCTCCTGCATTCCAGATGAACACAGACAATATCTATGTTCTGACAATATCAGAGCATCACGATGTTGTATCCATTAAGGTTAGAGAGTGTTACCCTGCTAGTCTCCAAGATCTTATTGTGGGAGTACATGGAGGATAGTGGGTCTGTCACCCTAAAGTTATTGCTAAACTCTTAAAAAATAATTGTTCTTAGTGATGCTGGCTACAGATGATCCGCTGTGGCGACCCCTAACCGGGAAAAAAACGAAAGAAGAAGAAGAAGATGCTGGCTATATAACTGCCTTAGTCTTTCCAATGTACATAAGTGGTGCATAGCTTAAATGTAAACATAAGGTAAGACATACAGGCATTAAGTTTTGTTTACTTTAGAATGGAACAGTTATATAAATGGGGCACTGCCATTTCAGTTCTGAAATTAAAACTCTGGTGTATATATATGGTGTGTGTGTGTGTGTGTGTGTGTGTGTGTGTGTGTGTGTGTGTGTGTGTGTGTGTGTGTGTGTGTGTGTGTGTGTGTGAGTGTGTGTGTGTGTGTGTGTGTGTGCGCGTGTATCTTGTGACAAAGAGATGTTTATACGAGGTTTCAAGTACATTTGTGGCAACTGTTATTTGTCTGTTATATGACTCGTCATGCCTTGATTTTTTTCATGATCATATTTTTATATGAAAGAGGCAAAATTTAGTGCCTCACAAAGCAGAGTCTGTTTGTTTTTTTGTTTTTAATTCCTTTTGTTTCATCTTTGTTTTGTGAACTGAAATACTGAGTTGGGACCATGACCTCTCAAATGTCCATAATTTTTAGGTATGTATCTAATATCTAAACATTTACTCCAGTCTCCTAATACTGGACATTTTCTGAGAGAAGGTAACGGATTGCAGTCAGTAAATATAGACAACCAGATGTCATTTACTTCAGAAAATGCACGAAGATTCACATTCTCTTTTTCTATCAACTTTTAAGTGTTCCTAATGTGAGGGATTTTTCCCTAATTATTTTTTGCTTTACTCTACATTCTGAAGGTAAAAGGCTAAGTGCTAACCTTCAGTTAAAACAGAAATACAGAAAATTAATGTATTTTCCTTCTGTTTACTTGTCCTAGTGTCAGAAATGTTGAGTTTGGGATGCACAAAGGTTCAGTAGCCTGGCTATTCTAGGCACGGGGAAGGCAATGCTCTTTTTCATGCATGAGCAACAGTGTATGTCATTGAATCTGCAGAATTTGTTATTTTGGTTGTCATAAATACACTGCTTTGTAATCCTAAAAGGCCAATGCTTCACTCTAACTACTGTATTATCAAGTATAATACACAGTTTTCTGGTTGGATGACTTTCATTGGCAATAATTTTCTGTTTTATTGTAGCTGCATTGTGAAAGTTAATAATTCAGAGAAATAGGGGAGGGTTTGTGTTGAAATTATATATAGTTACAAAAACAGCCTTTTATGGTGCTGTGATGAGCTTATTTTATATTTTTTCAGATGAACATAGCACCAGTGTTTACTCAGGGGATTAGCTCTGTATAAGATATTCTCATGGAATGTGAATGGCCTCCAAGACAGTACAAAGTGACAAAGTAAGGCTGCACCAACATAGTCAGAAGTTTCAAAGGAACTCTGTGTGTGTGTCTGTGTGTGTGTGTGTGTGTGTGTGTGTGTGTGTGTGTGTGTGTGTGTGTGTGTGTGTGTGTGTGTGTGTGTGTGTGTGTATATATATCTATATATATATATATATATATATATATATATATATATATATATATATATATATACACAGAGAGAGAGAGTTGTTAAAGCAGCTTTTACAGTGCTAACACTAGATTATTAGATTCTTACTCCTAAACTGGCATGTTCATAAATAAGGCATCTGGTTTATTAGGCACATTACAAGTTGAACAGTATACTGCGGTGGTGGTGCTGCGGTAGTGTTGTTGCCTCACAGTTAGACGTTGTACATTCGATTCTCATTTAGAGCGTCTTCTGTGTGTCGACATGCGTAAATGAGCATTCCTTCATTGAAGGTTGTGCGTTAGGCCCGGAAAGCCAGCACGTAAAAATCTACTGCCAATCATTAGCAGACTGGAGTTCCGCTGTGGTGACCCCTAACTGGGAAAAGCCAAAAGACAGAAGAAGACAAGTTGAACAGTATATCCAAGGCAATTTTTTCATTCAAACACAGGTGAAGATGATCTAATCAAGTTTCACCAGCTACCTGAACTGGTAATCTCATAAATAACCATTTCCTTACAAAGCTGAATATGATTTTTTCTTAGCAGTTTGCACTTTCTCTAAATGGGTATTTTTCCTTCAGTTATTTATGAAGCATTAGAGCAGTTGGTATAAACCACTCATGCTGCATAAATACTACAATGAGTTATGGGTCTTCAGATGTTTTTATAGTGAATATTAAATAACAGTTTGGTTTCACATTTACATACTGTAAGATATTATCCATAATAAAATTGTTTACGTACCGAAAGCTGCGATCAGTGTACTACCACAGTAAACAAATTAAAAAAAATAAAATAAATTTGGATTCCGATATGCTAAATCTGTATGCCATAACATTAGTAGCTATGAAGATGTTAGACTTTATGTACCAAGCTTTGTGGTGCCACAGCCTCCATTAACTAGTGGCTTAGAAGAGAAACATCTTGTACTTGAAGCAGAAAAGGAAAGAGGAAAGAAATATCAGTGAAATTATACCATTCCCCACTCTGGAATTAAATATCAGTGAAATTACACCATCCCCACTCTGGAGTTATAGATAAACTCACTAAACTAGGTATAAATCCCTATGTACAAGATGGGTTGCCAAATGGATTACTGACAGAACCCACACTGTGGAAGTAGCAGACTCCAAATCAGACTTCAGACCAGTGACAAGGGGAGTACCACAGGGTTCAGTCCTGGGTCCTCTCCTTTTTGGTATCTACTTCTCTGAAGTACAGGCTAACACAGAAGGTCTTTGGCTAACTAAATTTACAGATGACTGCAAACTAGGAGCCATAATCGAAACTCCTAACAATGTGGACATCCTACAAAAGGGCTTCACTGAGACAGATGCCTGGTGTCAAAGCCATGGTCTCAAGCTCAATGCCAAAAAGTGCATTGCCATCCCTTTTGGTAAAAACTCTGTAGCCATGAACTACCACATAGGCAGTAGACTACTTAACACCAAAATTGTGATAAGAGACCTTGAGACACAGTGGTCAGGAAATCCTTCTACGTGGCACACCTCATCACAAAAGGTTTCCCATCCAGAAAAAAAGAGGTAATTGTTCCCCTCTAATCATCACTCATTAGACCCATTATAGAGTACAACGTCCCTTTTGGTATGTACCTCACAAAACATCTACAACAACTGGAAAGGTCACAGAAATACCTCACAAAGAGGATTACTGGCCTCAAACAGGTGCCCTACACAGACCGACTCAAAAAACTCCAGCTTTACTCTGTCGCATATTGCCTACTCAGAGGTGATCTCTGCCTAACATACAAAGCTATGTCAAACCCAGAGCTGTTGGGCATGCTCCACTTAAAGAAATCCCAATCCCTCCGAGCTACATGCTCTAGGGACCTAAACCTTGTCACCACAATAAACAGAACATGCTAGAGGGATAGATTCCTGTCCCAGAGACTTCCCATACTCTGGAACAGACTACCTATCTATGTCAAACAGAGCTCATCATTAGCACTCTTCAAGAAAAATCTTGATGATTGGATGGGTAACAGGAAATTCACCCCGGTGATCACTTCTGTGGTTCTGCTTGACAGAGGCACAGGAAAATAATTTTCTTGGGTGGCGAAAGCCAGGGTACCTTTTTAACTAGGCTTGTATAGTCCCTAGGGCCAATAGCCTAGTACCTACCTATGAACCTATGAAATGAAAACTCTCCATATGGAAAAAGCATTTACATTTCCTGCAGTGGTTTCATGGTCTCAGAAGTCACTGCAGTAACCTGTTAGGGCCCATTAGTGCACCATGGTAGGATGATATATCTGGCAAAATGCCAGCAACTAGGATTCTACCACAGAACTGGTAGGCCTAACGGTCACATACCCTGACCTTTTCTCCATAGTCTGTTGGTGTTCCTTGTGCCTGCTTGGGATTTATTTTTATTATTTTATTTTGTTTGTCCTTTGATAACCAGGAAAATCTGACTAAGCCATTGACTGATTTTCAACAGAGGCTTGGGGAGAAAAGCTCCACAACAGATTCAAAAAGATTTAAACAATAGTTAATAAGTTATTATATACAAAGGGAGAATAGCCCCACAACAGATTAAATATTTTACAATGAGTTGATGAGTAATTGTATACAACGGGAGTAAAGTCCTGCAAAAGAGTAAATATTTTACAATGAGTTGTGAAGGAAGGTTCTACAAACACTCAAAACATTTTAAAATAGCTGATAAGTAATTATATACAACAGGAGAAATGCATCACAGCAGAAGCAAGATTTAAAAAAGGAAAGCTGCAGCACCCAGAAGACATCAGTCTGGGTCCGGAATGTGATATAAAAGAACTTGCGTAGAATGTAATGTACGAATATTTGGGAACTAATGAAGTATCAACAGTAAAACAAGAAAAAAAATGCAAATAAAACTCAGGAATATTTTAGAAGACTAAAATGAATACTGAAATCAGCCCTGACATCTAGGAATCCCAAGCTATAAATCAATTTGCTCTTCTTGTTCTAACTTGCAGTTTTGAGGTGACTGACTGGCCGCAAAATAATTGGATCGGTTGGATAGAAAAACAAGAAAAATGCTTTATGCTTATCAAATGATATATAAAAATCAGTGTATTCCAACATTATATACTCCTAGTTCTAAAAACGGTATGTGCCTTCTCGAAATTGATTACATATATAGATCTGCAATCATAGGACTGCCTACATATCTGCTGACCTCACCAGATCCAAACATAGTGAAAGTTTAAAAACGCGAAGAGAACAAATCTAAGATAACTTCATTGCTTAGTTTAGCAGAAGCTCATTGGTGTCAAGTGGGAATGTAAACTAAACCAGAAGTAGACAAAAGTCACGCAGCAACTGAATGTGCCAAACAAAAGAAAGAATACAAGGAGAAGAGCCAGATGAGAAGACAAAAATCTGGAAAAGTCATAAATCTAGTTGTAAGTACAGAAAACTCCTAGAAAAACTTCATGTCAATCAGGATTTGACACAAGAATGGTTAAGGAGAAGTGAATTTGAACCAAAAGATGAAAGGTCATTATTAGTAGCCAAGAACAGTGGACTACGTACACATTGGTTTGCAAAGTGTATAGAACATGTGGGAGAAACAGACAAATGCAGGTTCTGTAAAACAGAACTAGAAACAGTTGCACATCTTGTTGCTGGGTGTGATACACTAATGGCAGAAGGACTGTATACTGAAAGGCATAACAATGTGTCAAGATTGTTGCATTGCAGATTGCAGATTGTGCAAACATTACAATATTGAAGTAGCTGAAAAGCTTTGGAAACATAATCCACAAAGCATTATAGAGAATGATGAAGTTTATATTGCATGGGATTACCCATTAACAACAGTTCAAAAAACAGAGGCAAGAAAACCAGATATAGTAGTCAATGAAAAGTAGACAAAAGTAGCATTGATCATAGAAATTACTACACCCAGTGATTACAGTGTCTTATGTACAGAGAGACACAAAGTCACAAAATACCAGGGTCTGCAAGTGGAAACAGAGGCACTGTTTTTCCCTCTCCCCAAAATTGTAAGATTATTATCTTGCGCTAATTTATGTTAAGTTTTAGCTTTGCAGGAGGGACTACATTACTTATTTTAACTACTTTAATTTTAAATTATACCACCAACACTTTACTCCCATTACTGTGTGACAGTCTGCAAGTTCTGCTTTATTTGATTTATACTAAGCATAGGTAAATGACTTTTCCTTGACATGGTAAAGGTATATATCCAGAAGGTAAATATAATATCAACAATCTATTAATATATTGTTTAAAATAACCTGGCATTTGTCTTATGCAAATGACAATTTTTTTTCATTGCAGCATACCAAAAAAAGTCATAAAAGGAGAAGATGGCAATGCATAATTGCCATTTAGTCTAAAGTCACAGCCTAAATGCAACATCTAACAGACTATTTAGAATGATCCACTGCAAATATTATAATAAAATGTCAAACATTTCCTGAGATGTATCTTTATATAAATATAGAGCAAATGTTGTCCCACCGTCCTGCATGGAAATGAAGGCTTTCAATGTTTCATAACATTTGATTCCTGTAAAGAATAGGTATATGACTAGTATTCAGGGAGAAAAAAAATTGAATATATGTCCAAAATAACTGTACTGAATTGATATAGCATCACAGAAAAACCTAACAAGGAAACCACCGTGAAAAACGTTTCAAAATCAAACTTCGTGTTACCTAAGACCGAGGTGGAAAGTTTCAAAGCCCCCATGTTAAAGGATAACACTGTCCAAGCTGGAAAATCCTTTACTAATGCATTCTACGGTCACCTACAAGAATGCATGGATCATGCTATCCCAAGAAAAACTAAGACTCACTCCTCCAAGAAAAGGAAACCAGTGTGGTGGGCCCCTGCCATAAACAAACTATACAATAGAAGGAGAAAACTAGTACAGAAAAGAGTAAAATCTCAAGAAGGGAAGACATCCCTGATCAGTATCAGCAAGAAACTATGATCCCTCATAAAAAAATCCAAGGCGAGCTTCGAAAGAAAAATTGCCAAGGCATTCTTTAGCAATGTCAAGAATCTAAGTGGCAATGCTCAGATCTGCCCGGAGTGCAGAATGGCACAAAATGCACTGAACCAACCAATATTGCCAACACCTGGCAGACAGGTTCAGTGCAAGCTTTACCCCCCTCTCACCCCCAAAAGGGCCCATACCATATCAGAAGAATGTATAGCCCCTGAAATCACAAACACTCAGGTTAAAACAGCCCTCTCCAAAGCCAAAAACACAGCATCAATGGGACTGGATGGTGTCCCAGGCTGTGTCCTACACAAGTTCAAAGCCGAAATAACCCCTCACCTAAACATACTGTTCAAACTCAGCCTCTCCACAAGCTTCATATCCATAGAGTGGGGCACAGCAATGGTTATTCCACTCCACAAAGGTGGAGCCACAACAGACCCCAGGAACTATCGCCCTATACGTCTGACTAGCTTGGACTGCAAGGCTATGGAGCACATCATCATGGAACTCATGAACAGAGACATTGGAAACCTCCAAACACTGGACCCTACCTAGTTAAGCTTTGTTAAGGGCAGACCATGCCTCCTAAACCTGGTAGAGTTCTTTGAGATAGTTACCAAGGCTATAGACGAGGGAAAGGTGGTACACACAGCCTACCTAGACCTTGGAAAGATCTTTGACACCATTCCCCATTCTGGTATTATAGACAAGCTCACCAGCCTGAACATAAACCCCTATGTCACAAGATGGGTTGCCAACTGGCTCACGGACAGAACCCACATGGTCAGAGTTGCGAGAGCTAGGTCTGACTCTAAACTGGTTACAAGTGGCATTCCCCAGGGCTCAGTCCTAGGACCCCTCCTGTTCGGCATACACTTCTCAGAGATACAGGCAAGCACAGGAGGACTATGGCTGACCAAGTTCACAGATGACCTCAAAAAAGGGGCTATAATTGATTCTCCGTCTGACACAGACATCCTCCAAAAGGGTCTCACTAAGATGGATACATGGAGTCAAAATCATGGCCTCAAGCTAAATGCCAAAAAGTGCATGGTCTTCCCCTTTGAAAAAAAAACAAAGTACCCACAAACTATGACATAGGTGGTAGTCCCCTAAATATGGAAAACATAAAAAGGGATCTGGGGGCCCATATAGACAGTAATCTCTCTTTTGATAATCACATTGCCAAAGTGGTTAGAAAATCCTTCTATGTGGGCCACCTAATCAAA